>NW_009726473.1:3931-5858 GCF_000703405.1 Apaloderma vittatum | reverse complement strand
CCCCCGCCAGTGGCGTCCCTGCAGCTCTTGGCATCCAAGCTGTGTGTAGAGCATGGACTGGTTCCAACTGGGGATCCAGCAGCACCTTCCTCCTTTCCAAAGCTTCAGAAATCTTGTTGGGTAGTGGTAGGACTAGAGGGAATGGATTGAAGCCAGAGATGGGTCGGTTCAGATGGGATGTGAGGAAGAAGTTCTTCCCCATGAGGGTGGGGAGACCCTGGCACAGGTTGCCCAGAGAGGGGGTGGCAGCCCCATCCCTGGGAGTTTTTCAGGCCAGGCTGGATGGGGCTCTGGGCAGCCTGATCTAGTGGGGGATGTCCCTGCCCATGGCAGGGGGTGGAGCTGGGTAAGGTTTAAATTCCCTTCCAACTCTGACAATTGTATGATTCTAAGACCTCCCTGGTGGGATTTGCATGGGTGCAGGGCAGATGTGTGCCAGTCAGCAGCTGGCCCTGCTATGCTTTGGACACGATTCCAGACCTTTTTTGCTTTCCTCCTCTTTCTTTTTTTCCCCCTAGAGACTAGGAACTGAACGGACTGGATTCAGACGAGGACACGAAGGGCTGCTGTTCATCATGAAAGAAGTAGACGTTTGCATTTATGTGAAGGTAACTAGATTTTTGATTAACGTGTGTTTCAACACAACCGTGTATCCATGGGAATACAATTCACATTTTTTTTTGTGCCAAATAACCAGACAGCTGTCAACTGAAATAACACTGAGCGCATTTGACTTAACAAGTAGCGGGAGGTTGTCACTAGGACTTGCCACCCAGAGAAGCCGTGGCAAATGCTCTGCATTTGGCTATTGATAATCTATGTGCCAAAGAGCAATAATAAGGATAATCGAGCTGGCTCAGCGAAAGGTGAAAAAAAAAAAAAATCCTCCAGCCTTTCATCCCACATTTGGAAATAGTGTTACCTACTGGTATCACGTTAGCCAACAGACAGAGGGATGTAGAATGAGAGTGTAAAGGGCCAGAAGTGATGAAAAATGTACTTCACATTGCATTTCTGTGAAAAATCACCTTTGGGAGTGTGGTAGTAGGAGAGATTGGCCCACTGACCTGACCAGTAAAGACTCACATGAATAGCAGCCAGGGGATTGACCAGGGCAGGGATATAAACCTGCTTGTCTTGGCCTGAACAGATCAGTACAGGTGAGTCCCATTCACAAAAAAAGGTAAAAAAAAAAGAGTACCTAATATTTTAATAAAATGAACAGCCTAATGTAGGAGTCATTCTGTTTTACGGCCTCCTTGAAACATCCATTTTCCCAGTCTCTTAACCATCTGCTAGTCATTAATATTCCTCTGGAAAGCCAGGAATTTCTTTTTCCCCCAAAGACACATAAGTTTCCATGCTTCCTTGACACTTCACAGAGCTTCCAAGAAAATCTCTCCCAGCTACTAGCTAAAAATTATTTTTAGGGAATAGATTTACTGCTGAACAACAATTCAAGTTCTTCCTTCAATGCAGATATCTTCTGCAAGGCCATGACACCAGACTCTTTGCTTGGGTGGGGTAAGTGCACATGGCCAATGCTCACCTCAGGAGTTGTCCAAGAGGGAGAGACTCATGGTGGCCAACAGCAACCACCATCTGAGCTCAGCTTTGACTCCCTTTATAGCCAGCGAAGAGAAACAGTCACTTCTAGAGTGTGAGACATCCACCCTAACGTAACCTACTCTTAGGATGAGATGGATCATGGCCCGATCACTCTTGGTTGACTATAATAGGAGAACAGGGCAATTAGTTGAATGGCAAGTGATGCTTCAGGAGCCTAGTGGTAGACAGGGTGGACACCCTTGCAGTGTCAGGCCATTGCCCCTTGTCCTATCACTACAGGCCCCTGTAAAAAGCCCTTCTCCAGCTTTCTGGTAGCCCCTTTCATGTATTGGAAGGCTGTTATTAGGGCACCCCGGAG
>NW_009726473.1:0-3661 GCF_000703405.1 Apaloderma vittatum | reverse complement strand
CCTGCCCCAACAGGTCTATGTCCTTCGTGTACCGTGGGTTCCAGAACTGGGCACAGCACTCCAGGTGGGGCCTCACCAGAGCAAAGTAGATGAGGAGAATTACTGAATTACCTCCCTCACCCTGCTGGTCACACTCCTTTTGATTCAGCCCGGGATGTGGTTCGCTTTTTGGGCTGATCAGTGAGAGCTTTGGGTTCAAGCGTGCATGAAAATCTATCTCTGCTCGTGGGTGGCTGGTGGTACAGTGACCTCAAGAATGGAACAAAATCTTGACGCAAAATAAATGCCAGAAAAAGCACAGGGAGGCTGAGAGTGGATTCATTCAGTCCTTTTCAAATCTACTAAAAAGCAGAAACACTAATGGCCTCTTCAATGGTTGGAGAGACATTATCGTTAATGGACTTCTATCCACACTGTCCACTCTCTGCCTAAAATTGGTTTGGTGTCATTGGCCAAAATCAGACATACTGCCCGGGCTAACTCTGAGTGAGTTAATGGGTGACACGGGCTCTTCTCTAGCGATGTCAGAGCTGTAAAATATTTGGTGAGATAAGGACCGATGCCATTTCAAAGTAGTTCAGAGCAATACATCAAAATCAATTTTTGAAATGCCAAAACGATGTCCTCTGCATACTGGTGTATTTTCTACTCTCTCTCTTTTTTTTTCTTTTTTTCTCCCCCAGAAATAGCCTTGGGGGAAAAAAATAAAAGGAGAAAGCCTCCACTAAAGGCAAAATCAGGAGTATCTGATGGGTCTATATAAACTCCTTTTCTTTATGGTGACAGAAAATATTGTTCTTGTGATTTACAGTCATGTAACATTACCTGTGCACAAAACTGGGGAAGGTGGGGAGCACTTTCCTGGTAGTATCTGACTTCTCTGTTAGATCACAGACTAATTCCCAATCTTTGTATTGCGCAGCCTTATTTACATTACATTATCATTTCATTTATGGGCCCCTTGGAGCTCTCAATCACTTTGGGGAGCTCTCTAAATTTGCCTTTCATCACGTATTAATGAAGTGTTAATAGCCCACCCAAGCCATTTTTGAGCAAACACCACGTGACGTGCTTGTTTTGCGCAAACAGCCCTTGTGCTTTGCTAATACATGACCGGTGGGGACAAGCCACACGCCACTTCACTGCTAATTTCTTCTTCCATCGCTCGCTTCGCTTGCACGTCAAGTCCCAGCCCTTCGGCGTGGACCTCTCTGCAGCCAGTTGAGCTCCTGAAGCTCTGCCCACCCACACCTGGTGGGCAGAAGGAAGGAGGATGAGGTAGAATCCTTAAAATTTGAGCAATTTTGGAGGCTGGTGCAAGGCAGGAGGTCTGCTGTGTTTGCACACAGGAAGAATGTTGCCTGGAGGAGCAAGGGTGGTGGGTCACCTCTCGCTGCCCAGATTGGTAGGGCTGGAGGTCTGAGCCTGTGCCATGCTCTTCAGCGTGCTCAGGGATTTGGGGATTTTAACTTGCCTGTTACTGCCTGTCCTCTAGCAGTTGATTCAGTCACTGTGTTTTCTTCTGGTTATTGATTTCTGGTGAGCTCTTCCGTTCAGTCCAAGAGTAAATTTTTCTTTTCTACCCCACCGAGTGAATCGAACTGGGTAAAAAAAAAAAGATTTACATTCATGGGAAAATTCATTCTTCTTTTCTATTTTTTTTTCCCCCAAATCAGCAAGTTCCAAATATGGGAGGAGAAATCCAATCTTTTTTTTTTCCTCTCCAATTCCCAATATGAGGGAGTGTTTCATTACCCTTTTTTCCCCAGTAGTCAGGAAACATACATTTTCCATTTTCAGTATTTCCTTCCATGTTGCCTCTTGTGCAGCCAACTCAGGCGGATTTGCTGAAAAGGAGCAAGAGGGTGAGGAAGGAACAGGAAACTACACAAACTGTGTTAGATTTTCTTACCTTCCCTTGTTTGTTTTTTTTTTGTTGCTTTTTCTTTTTTAGTCTTCAGCTGCTGCCTGATGTTTTCTGCCCTGACATGGCAGTGCTTTGGATTAGTGCTCCTGCATTACAGAGAAGAATAAAATCTAAAACTCTGAGGGATCTGCTCCTGAGCATCACACCAACCAAGTAAGCTGATGCAGGATCAGGCTGTTGAGCTCATGCGAGTCATGAGGAAAGGCAACGTGATGTATTTTAAAAACACTTTCAGGAAGAGCTCATTGACAGGTTGTTTTGCTAATTGACCTGGGGCTGGGGTCTTCCAGAAAAGGACCAACAGACCGGTCAGCTTATTTTACTGTCTATTTCAAAGTGTTACAAGAATAAGGCAATGCAAGCTTGTTATTCTCTCATTTAAGCAGCAAGGAGAACAAGCAGGGTAATGGACCTAATCATTACTATATACACAGTTAGTGATATTTATTAATAAAGATCCATCACCAATATCCCCAATATTATCATCCAGATCCGCAGTCGCTGGGGATCCCCTGCTGTGGCAAGGATTCTGGAGAACCGCCCGGCAATTGGGAAGTCCTGCGCAGTAGATGAGGACTCCGAAGTCATAAGAATCATAGAATCATGGAATTGTGAGGGTTGGAAGGGACCTTAAAGATCATCCAGCTCCAACCCCTGCCATGGGCAGGGACATCCCCCACTAGATCAGGCTGCCCAGAGCCCCATCCAGCCTGGCCTGAAAAACTCCCAGGGATGGGGCTGCCACCCCCTCTCTGGGCAACCTGTGCCAGGGTCTCCCCACCCTCATGGGGAAGAACTTCTTCCTCACGTCCCATCTGAACCGACCCATTTCTAGTTTCAATCCATTCCCTCTGGTCCTACCACTGCCCGACATCCTAACAAGCCCCTCCCCAGCTTTCTTGTAACCCCCTTGAGATACTGGAAGGTCACTGCGAGAAGGTCCAGCTTTTATACTGTGAAACAAACAACTTTACATTACTTCAAATGCATGAACATCTGGTGTTGTCCACGCCGTTGGATTCCTTCCACAGCCTGGCCAGGCTAGAGGAAGAACACAAGGCAGCATCTCTATCTATTTTGGTCCTTAATATCATATTTCTCAGCAAAGCCAGGCCTCTGCTCTCACAGTCTTGTAACATGCTTCTAACAAAGCAGGAGGCAGCTAGTTTCCCAGCCCTGCACCTGACCTTTAGATAAAGAAGGATCCCTCTGCTGGTTCCCACTGGACATTTAGGTTCCCACTGCACATTTAGCAAAGCTTTTATAGATTGACATTGGAATATATATATACATATATATATATACATATACACCAAAATAGATTATCAATACATTACATATTTGATTAATACTATATAGTGTGGGGTTGTGAGGTTCATTTAAAGGTCAGCTTCAGTTCAGGGCCTACAAGTTTTGCCCTGTCACTACACGAGTCCTCAATAAATGCCCCAAGAACACTTCAGACATCAGTGCCACCTGAGAAAGAGGGTGATGAGGCTTCTGCAGAAGGTTTTATTGTCCCTAACACAACCTTCCCTGAGCAATTCTTGGCACACCTGTGTGCTGAGGTGTTGGGGAGCTGCTTAGGGGATTATGGAGGCTCTTGTTCTGCAAAACAGACCCTGATTGCTTTGAAGGACTTTGGAGACATGACGCCTTCCTGATGAGCAGACATCGTTACCAGTTCAGGAACGATGTTTGCAGCCCTGGTGAGACCACACCTGGAATCCTGGG
>NW_009726472.1:94747-96504 GCF_000703405.1 Apaloderma vittatum | reverse complement strand
CTCCATGTGGACACTGAGCCATTGACCACAATGGCTTTGAGTGCGACCATCCAGCCAGTTCTTTATCCACCGAGTGGTCCATCTGTCAAATCCATGTCTCTCCATTTTAGAGACAAGGATGTCATGTGGGACAGTGTCAAACACCTTGCACAAGTCCAGGAAAATGACGTCCGTTGCTTTTCCCATGTCAACCAGTGCTGTAGCTTTGTCGTAGAAGGCCAATAAATTAGTATCAGTCTGTCTCTTTGTACTGGACAACATTAAGATAGTTTCTTCTCTAGGATTCATCATTATATTGAAATTTGTGGAAATGCTGGATGCAATGATGAGTCTGAATAAAGCAAATGGTGCTAGATGGATAATAATAAATATTTTTTCTGTTAGTTGAGCTTACAACTTGAGACAAAGAGTACTTTAGGACCTTAAAAATTGCTCCCAAATATTTTGGGGCATCATACTGAAGGTTCTTTTAATATGTTTTCTAACATTTTTTAAACTTCTCTACTAAGAACTTAATTTACTTTCTCCATCTTCAGTGTGATGATTTCAAGGACTTAAAATCTAGTTACAACATTCAGTTACAAAAATACTATGTTCACTCTTCTCATGTAGTTTTTCCCCTAATAAATATACTGAGTTTGAGGTCATGGTTTGTGGCACACATTCAACCTGAGCTTTAGGATGGGTAAGATTCAGTGCTAAATATGCACATCAAAATTATTGTTCACCTCTGCACATAAACACATATATACATATTTATATTTGTATATGTGTTTCAATTGTCCTTGCTAATTTTAAAATGTTAGAAAGCTGGTGGGAAGAGAGTAAAGAAAAAAGGAAGTTTTACTTTCCTTACTGCAATTCAATATGTGTTTTGAACAAAGATTTTAAACTATATGGATATAAAATAATAATTTTACCATGTTGATTATTTTGTAAAACATTTTCTTTTTGTAAAATATTTTCTTTTTGTAAAATATTTCCACTTTTTCTATTACTTTGTTGCCTTCTACTGTCCATCTCCCTCCTTTTGCTGTTCTTTTTTGCCATAATTTATCTATATCTATGTCAGAACACGCCTTTTTGAAAAGTTGGCCCCAGTTATGGGTATTGGTGTCTTTTGAAACTATGTCTTACGGCATAACTGGGCCATTGTTAATTAACTCTGCGTATTATTACACACATTATTACACATTCTAAAGGATTTTAAGTAGTGCAAAAAAAAAAAAGGTTTTTATTTATTACTCATATTACCTACATAATTTGTAGGCAACACAAACTTGACTTAGCAGAATTAATTGCAAATACCTAAATAATTGGTGTTTAATTTTTGTAGTGCAGTGTCAGAGAACTTGATTTTTGGTCAAAGCTTTAATTTGCTGGTTGTCTAGTGTACATGAAAGTTTAGTAATGTCTTTAAGTCCGAGACATGAAGTACCATGGAGACTCTTCCATAGTTCAGTTGTTCTGATAATACCAGTCATTCATGACTTTTGATAAATCTGACATAGAACAGGTGAAAAAGGGAAATTATAAATATAATAAATATAAAAGGAAAGTCTGACGAAAACAGTGTCTTTACTCAGTAGGAAGCAAGAGGATGTTTTAATTCCCTAGAAAGTTTCCTTTAGAAAATAACATTATCAAAAATGGATTTAGTACAAAATATTGTGAGACTGACATCACTGGCATAATAAATGAGTGGCACGTTCTGTCTCCTGCCCTCACTTTCCCTCTGACCCATAGATACTCCTCTT
>NW_009726472.1:50387-94727 GCF_000703405.1 Apaloderma vittatum | reverse complement strand
TTGGATGCTGACAAGAGGTATTAAGTGAGGAATCTGCTGATTGCAGATTGTTTCTGAAGTAAAATATACCAGTATTTTCTGTAAAAGCTGAAGAGTGAAACAGGTGTGCATAGCAGGTCTTTGGGATCCAAAGAAGATCGTGCACCACATTCTCAATTTTAAGGAAAAAAGTGCCATCATAGCTCTTGAAGCTTTTTCTGTAACTTCTAGTGAATCTGCTTTTCAGTAGCTTTTTCAGCCATGGCTCTCAGACATTTATTTCACTAGAATCATTACAGCTCTATGCACCAAGAGTGCTTTTATCTTCTATGAATGTACTCTTTCTATAATACATATGAAGTTCCAAGCAGAAATCTTGGCCAAAAACACCTATTGGCAGCTTAACAATACTGGAGGTGTGCATTTAAGAATAAACATTTTTAATAACAATCTAGGATTCAATTGTATCTTGGTCACAAACCTTCAAGAAGAAATAACACAGAATCACACCTGCTGCTGGAGTAGAAAAGAAACTGAATTGCTGGTAATTTGGAGTCCTGACCTTGATCCTGCATACAGTTCTGGTATGCTTGTTTTAAAGTCAATTTTGCACAACTTGCCATATGACAGATTTTGGACTGTTCTGAATTGAGCTATTCAGAAATACATCATAGGAAGCTATACTATTTACTTGTTTTTAAAGTTGAAAATGGACACAAAACAATTGTTTTAGATAACCAAACCCCCTGTTGTTAGGGCTCTTGTACAGAAATCTGCGTAGCAAATGCTGTTCATTATTGTTCTCAAAGCCTGTGGCAAGCTAGCTGATGTACCTAGGAACCACAAGAGCTCTAGATTATAACTGTTTTCAGCCTTGTGGTGATACAAAATTGACCAAAATGTGTTGAAAAGCATGTTTCCAGCTATAACATCACTTATTTCCAATACATACAAGTGTAATAAATTAGTAAGCTTCCAGTGCAGCTCAGCAACACAAGCCAAGAGAACATGTGTGACTTGTCTAAACTTAGGAGTAGCATGGTTTGAGGATCAAACAAAAATCTCTAGACTGGATATCTAAAAGAAATGAATCTACTTCGGTTCATCATAAAGTTATAGTGATAGTTTTAAGTGGCTAAACATTCTTGTGGACTAAAAATACTACAATGCACAACATTATAAGCATGAATGGCTAGAACCCAAAGCAAAATAAATTCAAATTCAAAATTAAAAATTCAAAAAAGCATAAATTTACATCCTTAGTAATCAATCACTGGAACAGACAATCAAAAGAAAATAATAGATGCTTAACCACTCTTTTAGTGAAACCAAATCACCATATCATTCATGAAGGTGTATTTTGACTAAGATACAGCTTCAGCTTAAAACTAATTTATTATGACAATGACAGAATGAAATAGAAAAAGGAGGAAATACAGTCAAGAAGACTAAATTATTCAATCTGGCCAAAAACTATATGAATTTTAATTAAAATAGGATGAAAAAGGAAAATCTATTGCCAAAACAAAAGGAAAAAAAAGTAGTTTTCAGGGACAAAAATTATAATACCCTTATAAGGGCATCTTTTTAATTTTTTTTCTCCCAAATAAATATTATTTTATAGAAGAGCACAAGAGAATGTATTTACCTTCCTGAAAGTCTCCTCAGCTTGAATTTACCTTCTTTCCTTAAAAAAGTAAAAACAAATTACATATTTTATTCATTACAAAACCTCTCTTTGGGCATTTTTTGATAGAATATGCTTTGCCAAACCTCTTCTAATGATAATCTTAACACTGCACCCTGTACAGTGCTCACTGCACTGTTAATACCTGATAAGAAGGGGAAGAAAAGAGGGACAATTGCTAATAGTACAAGTCAAAAAAGATAGGCTAGATCATGGTTTGTGTTTAGGTGATTTGACATGATTGAGAGTGTCAGGATGAGGCTTCTGTTTGCGGACATAGGTTGGTACACAAAGTGTCTGACTTTTGATTAAAATGAGAGTTTTAAAATCACTTAGTATTTTAAAAATTTGTGACTTCTGGTCAGTTTTTTCCTGCAAATACATTAATGTCTCTGACCTTCTGCTTCTAACATTAATGTGCTGTTAATTAAGACAGTATTGCACTTTATGCAAAGATTCTTTTCAATTCCATTCATTTGAATCAAATTACATTTTTAATAGCATTAACTTGAAGGTCAATACTTTTTCTTTGGTATAAACTTTTAAATCCTTGATAATGGGATGTCAGTTTGCAGAGCAGGGAAGGGCAACAAAAAAAGCTATTTGCAAATAATGCCATGTCCATTCTAAAATGTGTTAGCTTTCTCAGCAGCATAATTTAGCTCCTTTTTTTTTTTTTTTGCTTTATAATGCTGTTCTGTGGAACCTGCTGAAATCTATTAGTACCATGTGCCTGCAGGTGACTCAGGGCAAGGCTTTGCATGAAAAGAGGTGTCAAACATAACACCTGCTCGTGAGAACTTAAATATTATAGCAGTTTAAAGAGCACATCCCAGAGGATAATCCTGCTTGCTCTCATGACCTGTTGGCATTCCTTTCTGTGTTATTTCTTTATCAACTCATAAAGATTCTGAGCTTTGCAGAGAGATGGAGGGTTTGTTGTTTTTTTTTAATTTTAAGATGAACAACCAGTCTTCCAATTGTGATGCTATAGTCCACAGTAATTTAGGGTTATTTATTCAGATAAAAAGGCCAGCCAGTGCTGTTTTTAAAGGTAGTGCATTTGAGCAGCCCTTTTATATTTGTGTTGTTATTCCAAGAACTGTTCAAAGATGCTCTTTTCATTTTGAGCCATGAAAGCCATTATCACCCTGTCCCTAAACAGAAAAATTACAGTGGTCACTCCACCAATAATGTCTCTTTTTGTTATTGCTATAGAAATAAAAACATGAAGACATTTATGTGTGTGTATCTGTGGACAGGAGTATGTGTGTAAAAATGTTTAAAGTGAAAGGACACCCTGTCATCTCATATGTAGAACCAATAATTCTGAGATTTCTCTGAAGAATCCCCCAAGAAAGGATGAAAAAGATCCTGCTGAGGTGAGAAAGGAAAGCAGAATTTCAGAGTTGTGTAATTATTTTTTCTAATGAATGTAATTTTTAACAGTGTAAGCTAATATCCAGGCCAGTAAACAACATGGGCCTGACTGTGCAATTGGTATTTGGTGTTGGGTTGGGGAAAGGGAAAAGAGTGCTACTAGAAATGAAAAGAAATGTTGATTTAACAAAAACATTGATGTTAATCCCTCCATGTGGACATATGTTTCCCAGCACAAGCACCAGGACTCACAGTTTAGAAAAAGACCTCACTGTTTTGCCTCAATATAACCTTGCCCCTGTTATTACTAACTTGAGGGAAAAATAGGCAGAATCTAACAAGTCAAATGTAATAACCAATATCTTGACAATGCACATTTTTATATCCAGACAGCTTTTCTACATTGCCATGACAAGACAGGGCTTGTTTACAGGAGGAGTTTGCTAAGCATAGGACAAACTGTCAGAGTAAAAAACCATCTGTGAAATGAGACCTGACAAAAGGGTTTATGATCACCTGAAGAGTATCAGTGATTCTAAAGATGTTATCTGAAAAAAAGAATACCTGAAGATGGAGAGAAAGTAACTGAAGAGGAAGAAGCTAGGATAATCCAAGAGGCGGTCCTGTTTCTTTCTGGAAAGTCTACATTCAGGTGCAGAAATGAATGATGTAGGATCATGGGTAATGCAAAAGAAAGCCAAAAAAACCCTACAAATCTGAATAAAGAGAGGTGACTAAATGGTAAGAACAATGATTCTTTTCTGCAGTCAGAGCCTAAAGGAGAGGCAAAACTCGGCAATAATCCTGTAGGGTAGTGTCCTGCCAGTAGGATAAAAATTGAGAAGGAAATTGCAACTGCAACTTTCAAAACCAACAGAAAGTAAGCTTTTCATTGAATTTGTTTTTAAAAATGGGTAGATGATAGCTGGTGGACAAAATCACTTCAGTGGTATATATGCATGGCATATAAAAGGAACTGTACAGAATGGAAGACTGGTGGGGGAGTGGAGACAAAGTGAAAAATTCAGCAGACAAGTGCCTGAGAGAGTTACTATAGGTGTCTGAAGAACTCACTATATATAAAGCCAAGAGTCTGTTGTTATTATATGCAAAATCTAATTTGATAAGCATTACTAATATAGATCTAGTTCTTATAGAAAAAGAGATAACACACAATAAGCATACTTCTATACAGAAAAATTCTCATTAATAGTAGTAATGCAGTTAAAATTCAAGCATACACATTTAGTTTTTACTCTTTTCCTGATGCTGCGTTCATCCTTCCACTGCTCCACTGGGCTGCAAAGATGGTAGCTCCATAGTGTTGGAGAAGGCATTATTATAAGATGTCAACCTCTAGCGTCTTTCATCAAGAGGCATATGGTGTGGACAATTTCTTCTTTTCCCTGACTCCTGAATTCAGTAATTCCGGCAACATGCTTTAACACCTTTGTTGTTCATCGATCTTCACCTACATTTTGCATCCAAATGTCCTATATGTGGTAACTTTCATGTTTTAGATGCTACTTTTTTGTTTTGTCCAAGTCCAGGTATGCATTTCTTCAACTAACGGTGAGTTGTTTGTAAGTATGGGGTCTCCTGTGTCAAGGCTGTTCCCCATCTCTTACATCCCACACCTGCACTCCTCAGTTCCACATCCTGTGGCCTCATTTCTCAAAGCTTCTGCTATTGGACAGAATCTTCTGCTGTTTCTACACTACTTCATTATGCTAGAGGTAACACCATACAAAGATAAGCAGAACTAAACTAAATTCACCTTAGACACCTGGTCCGATAGAAATAACTCTGTTATAGCTAAAACAAAGTAAGACAAAGCTACAGGCAGGTCAAGAAAAATTGGCACAGCTGACCTGACAGCCTTTGTCCAGAGGTCTTGCAAACTCAGCACAGATCTTATCAACTGTTACTAGCAACAGCAATACCATATTACTAGTTGACATGGTTACAAAGGAAGTTAAAAAAAGAGAAAAGTTGAATTTGTT
Organism: Apaloderma vittatum; assembly: GCF_000703405.1. Taxonomy (NCBI): domain Eukaryota; kingdom Metazoa; phylum Chordata; class Aves; order Trogoniformes; family Trogonidae; genus Apaloderma; species Apaloderma vittatum. The sequence goes on along the minus strand of NW_009726472.1, from coordinate 89,678 downwards.
CCAGTTAGAATTTCTTCAGGTTTTCTACTTCTGGAAACTAGAGATTTCCCAGCTGCAACTGTGGAAGTAGAAATACTCATTTACTGAAAGTTACTTCTGTGCTTGATCTAGCTTATAGCATTATATTATAAAGCAACCTCTAAGATTTTTTGTCCAAGATCAATAAAGAGCATACACTCTTCTCATCACCCTTACCTATGGTTCACCTTATCAGAAATGTTTTGTTCTCTCTTTGATCTTTCTTTTGCCATTTTTCCGTACAGATGTATTTTATTTCCACAAAATGCCTCAGGTAATAGGAATGGAACATTTCTTATCAATTGGACATCAACATCTTTTATTGTGAGATTACATCCTTCTGCTATGTGAGGAGCCAGCAAAATCTGTCTCTGTCCTTGCTTTTCCTACCAAAGATCATGTGTTTCACAGATCTGATGTATTTCAGTTTGAACTGCCACCATCAGGGAAAGGCACCAAATACTCCTGTATTTGAGGTCTGCAGAGTCCTTAGACTGTATTCTGAAATAAAGATTTCAGCATATGGACTGGAAAATGTAAAGTAACAATCTATTCTGTGTTTTATCCTAGCAAACAATGCTCCTGAAGACAGATGTTGTTCTCTGTTTTCCTTCTGGAGTCAATGACCTTTCCTCTAATCCTTTCCTACAATTCCTTCTGGATTTCAAAACCTTTGAAGTTACTGCCTCACCTACTAAGAGCTTCAAGCATTATAAAATGCTACTGCTGTAACACAGCATTAATGTTCATAGTGAAGCTGTTGATAAAACAGTTCATTTTTCTCCTGACAGGAACAGACAGAAAATCTGATCACTTCCTCTCTACCCTCACCAGTTTTGTTTGGTTGGTTATTTGGGGTTTCTTAGATAAGAGATTCTTTACATCAGTATTTCCCCTGAGTATAATTAGAAGTGATACTTTCCTTAGGTGAATGCTGACCTGAATAAGATTATCTTCTTCACTGGAAAATCTTCGCAGTAAAATTTCCACCACATCAGGATCATACATTTTTGCTGCTCTTATTTATGTCAGAGTATCTCTGTATATTGGCTTTGTGATGCAAGATTTTGGTATCAGGATGAGTGATGGAGTGTCTTCTGTGAGAAGCTTTTAGAAGATTCCCCTATGTCTGATAGAGCCAATGCCAGCCACCTCCCAGACAGATCCACTGCTGGTCAAGGCTGAGCCCATCAGTAATGGTGGCAGCAGCTCTGGGAGAACATATTTAAGAAAGGGAAAAAGAAAACAACAAAAAACCTTCCACAACTGTAGCTAGAGAGAGGCATGAGAATATGTGAAAAAAAGCAACCTTGCAGATATAAAGGTCAGTGAAGAAGGAGGGGAAAGAGGTGCTCCAGGCAGTGGAGCAGAGATTCCCCTGCAATATGAAGAGCCTGATGATGCAGCCTGTCTCCCTGCAGCCCATGGAGGTCCACAGCAGAGCAGATATCCACCTGTAGTCCATCCAGGACCCCACACTGGAGCAGCTGGATGTGCCTGAAGGAGAACATGGGAAGGCCACACTGGAGCAGAATTCTGGCAGACCTATAGAGAGAAGAGCCCATTCTGGAGCAGGTTTGCTGCCAGGACTTGAGACCCTGTGGAGGACAAACACTAAAGCAATTTGCAAGGAACTGCAGCCCACAGGGTGGACTTACATTAGAGAAGCTCATGGAGCACTGTTTCCCATGAGAGGGACCCCATGATAGAGCTGGGGAAGAATGTGAAGAGTCCTGCCCCTGAGGAGAAAGGAGCAACAGAGACAATGTGTGAACTGACAACCCCCATTCTGCATACCCCTGTGCTGCTGAGGCTGGGAGTGAAATTGAGCCAGGGAAGAAGAAAGGGCTGAGGGGAAGGCATGTTAAAATTTGGTTTTATTTCTCATTACCCTACTCTGATTTGACTGGTAATAAATTAAGCTAATTTCCCCAAGTCAATTGTTTTGCCTGTGATGATACTCCATGAATGATGCCCTTGTTCTTATCTTAATCCACAAACTTTTCATTATGTTTTCTCTTACTTGTCTAGTTAAGAAAGGGGAGTGATATAGCAGCTTTAGTGGGCACCTGGCCTCCATACAGGGTCAACCCACCACTCTGTGACACACTATGTCAAATTTGTGAGAACCTGAACCACAAGTCTGCTTTGGAGGTTATTTTTATTTTAATTCTTCTCCAATTCTACTCCCACCTGCAGACCCGATCAGTAAGCAACAAGAGACATCTTGTTTCTAATACTATTGAGAATAAACATTTTTTTGTGTCTAGGCATATTACCAGAAGTTCAAGACTACTTTCATTTTCCTGAGTAAAATGTGTAATGGCAAAACTGAATCATTACTGAAAAAGTTATGTTCATCCTCTGCTTAAACGAGGTGAATCACAACAAACAAACCAACAACAAAAACCTCAACTAATCAACAAGCCAAAAGTTTCATTCAGATTCTGTAAGAGGGGTAACTCCAGACTTCCTAACTAAATATTGTTTAGGCGCCCCCAGTGCTGTACTTTGAGTTTTTTGAATTTGTATTAACTACATTTCAACTTACCAAAACCATAGACAAATGTCACGTGCAGTGTTGGTGGAATGGAAACATCAGAGCATGTGGTTTTCTGAAAAGTCTAAGAATACTGAATCTTCTATCATTAGTGGCCAAGAATCCAAATAATTTGGTTTAAAGTTCAAGGGAAATGCTGCCATGTTTTTAAAAACATTAAAAATTATGTCTTCTCTGAAAAAAAAATATTCTGCTATGTGTAATTTCATATTTTTGAAATATTGATATCTTGTGTATTCTTATATTATAATAATAATGGAAATAAGCATTTTGATTTGCAGAATATTATAGGACAATGTGTTTTTATCAATTGTTTGAAGTAACCTATTACTTAGCAAAGACTATATGGTAAGACATTTGGCCTGCAAACATGTAAGTGTAAAAAAGAACAAAAGGTTTAATCCTTAATTTTTTTGTTAAAGAATTCTTGTTTGAGACTAGTGGGTTTTGGATGAGTTTTGTTTTGAAATAAAAAAAAGATAATACAACTTTAGCAAGTGCACTTCCTAATGCATAGGCTAGCCAAAAGGTTTCAAAATCCCTGAATAATTAACAGGTATTTACAGGAAGTAGCTCTGCAAGGACTAGATTCACTAAAGGAGGTTTAGCCAGCCTTAATAAAAGTAGGGACCTTTGAGGGTGATTGCAAGTCAAGTAGAACATTGAAAAAAGGACAGAAAGGGAAATGGGAGACCAAAGCTGATTGCTGGCCCCTACCAAACCTCACAGGATAGAGTCTACATGGTTCTGTCCATCCCAGTATCCTTCCTGTTGTAAGTAGCTAATCAAAATATTTATAACTGCAGTCCTCTGTGGAAAGAAACTGCTTCCTTATAACTGGTGGTAAAGCTTAAAATAATACATAAACGTTAATTGGTCTTAGGTTTCGACAACATTTATTCCCAGCTAAATTACTTAAGTGGTCTATGAGTTTATTAAATTTCCAAGCTCAGGTTTTAACTCCAGTACTCAGGCTGTGTTTATGTGGTTCTTTAATATGATCTGCCCAAGATTATACTTAGGAAGAACTGCACATATTATAAGCAAATCTGTAATGTGTGTCTGTGTCTACTCATTTTCCTCATATAAAGTAAATAACCTGTTCTTTGTGCTCAAGGCATTCTGAATGTTTCAAATTCCCAGCAGTGTAATTTACTTTGGCTGATCTCTGTAGTGCTTGTTTGGTTCATATCACTTGGTAAAATGTCTAAGCAAGGCACTGTGGAGAATTACACCTGCATCATCAACTTGTGGCTGAGAAATATGATAGCCCTGAGACTGGCTCCTTATTTACATTCTCTTATGAAGTAGGCAATAAACTAGAAGATAAATGAAATCAAACATCTTGTCCATTTTTCTGTCTATTATATTTTAGGAGTTACAGAAAAGCATAGCAGCGAGTGATTTACTTGATTAATTTGTCAGACAACTAGAAGAAATGGCTAGTTAGCTACATAATGTTTTGGTAAAGGTAGAGTTCCAGCGCATCTCTTCTGTGAAAGAACCACAGTTATTTCAGAAATGATTAATTCTGAGATATTTCTAATATCATGTACATACAGAAGTAATAGAGCTATTAAAGAAAACGATGTGAAGAAAAGACCTTGACCCAAATTCATCCCTGGAGTAGTTTCAGTGATTAGAGAGGAGTCATGCTAGGAATAAAACTGACCCCTATGTCAGTATTTTAAATCTCAGTGATTTTTAAAGGTAGTAGAAAAGACTGTGAAATTACGGATGTTATTTAAATAACGGTGTGATTCAAGAGGATGTGAACATATGCTCAAGCATTCAGTTAAAATGATGGAGCTCAAGACTCTGAACAGAATGAGCACTTTAACCACTACAGGTATTTTGGAATTTTATTGAGGTGGTACCCAGTAGACTGTGGTGAGTAACAGAGAAGGAAATGGTCTTCTGGACTTGTTGAGAGCGAATTAAAAATACTATAATTCTGCAATGAATTGTAACAGGGAGGGTTATATATTACAGACACAATCCCAAAGAAGATACCTTTCAAAGTGCTTCAGAAATATTTAGTATGTTTTCTTAATGGTTGATTTTCCATGTTGGCCAGATGAGAGATTTTCCAGGAGGCATCAGAGGTGAAAAGATTTTGGTAGGGACTGACAAAGTAGAAACTAAAAACCAGCAAGGGACTGTTGTGAGGAACAGACTGGAGACTGCAAGGCATGACATTTCTTTCATTGTTTACATGGGGAAAAGCTTAGGGCAAGGAAGGGAACAGTTCCTAATCAAATTCATATATCACAAATATTCAATTCAGACTGCCCTCAATCTCCCTGCCCAAGTGTAAATCTCTTGCAAATCTTTTAACTGGACATATTCTTCTGCTGGATATTCACTTAGTCCTGATGAACATGTCTGAGTTTAGGAGTTGTGATTTCTCTTGAATCTTCCTGACAATGTGGCAGCAGTGGAGGTTGGTACTGTGGGAACAGTGAGCTTCAGGGCCCATTGCTGCCCAGGGCTACCCACAATGACTTTGGGTGCCCCCCATGGACACGATTATTCTACCCTTTATATAGTGTTATATAGGTTGCCAGACATGACAGCTTCCCTCTAGTTAGTGCAGAAAGCGGGTTCCATCCAAGAAGCACAGCAGTCAGCACATGTTCATGCACCATCATGCTGCTGAAAAAATACCACACTTTGCTGACATGGCCTTTTTTCTTCTTTTTTTTTTTTTAAAGAAATATAAAATAAACTACTTATTTAAATTTACTATTGTATCTGCAGCTTCCTTGTAGTAAAGTTCCAGGTCATGAGCTTCATAACATTTTACCCTATTTCAGCCCTGAAACTGGAGAAAGCCCTTCAGGGCAGGGACTACTCCCCAGTCACTAAACATGCTTTAAAGGCATGCAATTCATGGAAGAGCTTGCATTTGACAGCTACAGAGGGTAATACCATTCCCTGAAAAATTTTTCCAGTGGTCTTAAATGAATATACTGAAAAAGAGATTTGGAAGAACTAAGGCCAAATGAGAGAAACCTCATACTGGAATAAAATAAGACTATCACAAAATCCAGTACTGACAGGAACTGGAGTTTCAGAAGCAAATGAAGGAAATTTCAGACATAAGTAGATGGAAAATAAACAGCATAAAGCATGTGTTTTATCTTAACCCCTGGTAGGCATTGGCCAGCCTAATCTTTCAATTATCAGAGTTTTTATACCCTATAATTACCAAATAATGGTGCCATGATCACTCACTGCATTGAGGTATGAAGTTATCAGTGGAAATACCTAAGAACAGACTGTATTAATATCTCTCCATCCAGAGCTGATATTCAGCCCCGTGAGGCAATACACACTATGGGGCCTAGAGCACAAGTACAAGAGGTGCAGATAAACCAGCTTGCAGCTGATAAAATCTGCTGGTATAATTAATTTCTGGACAAAACCAAACATATCAGGAATCTAACCATGTTTAGGTGAGCATTCTTCAGTATAGGGTTAATTAGAGATTACTCATTTTAGGAGGTCATGTGCAAAAATCAGCTACTTGTTTCCCACATTATTTTTTTTTTACTCTGTAAGAAAGAAATTCCAAAGAATGAAGAAAACCTAACAGAATTTCTGCTTCTGATGATCTATTTTATGAAAAATTGCTGTTGGATCTTGCAAAAATATCCATTTTATATTCAGTATAGGCAGAAGAGTTGCACAGAGATATGTTTCAAAATAAAGTATTATCTTCTATAAAAAAATAGATAATAATCTGCTGTTACAGAAATACAAAATCATCCAAAACCCAACCCAAACTGAAACCTACAGTCACTACTATAGAGAAAAAAGAATCACAAGAAGCCTCTCTCTATGAATGTCTGTCAGCTTGAGGTTGAAAATGAGTAAGAAGAAATGCTGCTCAGGCACAGCAGGCGTGTCAGGAGTGATCATTAAAAAGATCTCAAATAATGAAGTATTCTCTTCTTCTTGACAGAGATGATGAACATGGATGAATAACCTGGCCGATATTACTTGGTCTGAAAGTTCAAATCTACTTGCTGAGTTATTACTTGTTAGTGGATGTCATGCAGAAAAACAGAATCAAAATATATCAGCCCTGTTTATCACAGGGTTCTTCTGAGAGTACTTAAAAATTAGCCTCTAAATGCACCAGATACTTTCATTTTAACAGTTTATATACTGGTTTTTTTAAGCAATGAATAGTCTATTGACCACACAGTTATTACATGACATAGCAAAAGTCAGAAGAGAAAGCTGGAATTACTTCTAATCAAAAAGTGGAGTACTATAGCTACTCCACCTATGAGAGACACAAATATTCATAAGTGTTTTGATAAAACTCCTTTTTACTGCTAGCCTATAAAATTTTGTTATACTGAAAAGAAACTTAAAACATAGCATCTCAGGGAATGGTATAAAAAAATCTGGTAAAAGATTTAATGTCAAAAGGGAAAGCTTTTGAATTTATGTGTACAATTTTCTGTCTGAAATTCTATTTAGACATCTTTTGTTCATTCTGGAAAGAACTACATAAAATATGTGGCCTTTATTTGCCTATCAGCTCTGCTGAAACAATTAAATGTTTACAGTATAGAATGAAAAGGAAAAAGTACAATTCATTTTCACTTCACAGAGAAAGTCGAAGATTTAAATCTACGGACTATCACTTAAATAGGCCTTGTGTTTAAAATATGGCTTTTGCATATTTTGGACGAAATTTATGTGTTTATATAATATTCCTCAAAACAGATAGAAGACCATTCTGCACAAAGAAATGGTTGGTGGTAGAAATGTCCAATAAATATCTGGGAACTGAAAACAGCAGGAACATTTTTTATGTGTAATGCAGTATATTTTACGAGGGAAAGTTTTTGTAACGTATACACAAAATTACGCACTATTTGCCCCTTAGTGTTAATGGAAGCTGTTCCATATCACTCCCTGCATGCTATCCTGAAAGTAGTTTGCTCCCCCAGGTCTAGCAGTTAAAAGGAATTTGGTAGTGTAGACTTTTGACTGATTCAGAACAACAGAGAGATAAATGGATGTTTAATGCACAGGCATTACATGTCACGCTGGAGGCCTTATCCTAAAACCCTCTGAAGTCTGTGGGAAGGTTTCCATTGCTTTAAATGGGCTTCTGATGAGGCTTCCAGGAGCTGCTTGGCAAAGCCACAGTTAAAACATCTGACAGCGTATTACAAGCATCCATTTTCACTCGATTACAATCTCAGTCATAAATATTCACTCTGGACTCAGCGCTTGCCATATTCTGTAGACCAGTTTTCAGAAGTGGGTTTGATAGCTCATAAATTATTATCTGCACAGGTTGCATTATTTAAATGGGAACACACAAATGGCTCCATAGAGACTATTTTTTCCTGTATTTATATGTATGTGTGTGTATGTGTGTATTTGCATAGTGAGTGCAGGATGACATGCTGGACAACTCGCCACAGGGTAGACAAGTTTGCCTTGACAGTCCCTCTGGAGCCTCTCCCCATTTCTTTGTTACATGAACCCTTTGACCACCCCTGACTGACCCTCCGGTCTAGTTCACCTCTCAACTTGAGATGTGGGAAGATATTTCACTCCTCAGAAGACATCTCTGTTCAAGTGTGCATCAGTACCTACTTGTGAGCAAACACCTGAGTCTCCTACTATAGACAAAGGAGATCTGGTCAGTACAATCCATCATATCTAGAGTGATCCATCTCAGCCTGAGATACCAGATAGAAAACTGCTCCCTGGCCTTCACAGACTGTATTTGCTAGATCTCTGCTGGCTGTAATAGGATTTTTGAAAATTAGTTCACAACAAAACTTTGATTTATGTGTTTTAATCTTGAACAGACTTCCAGCTGTGATGTTTGCATCTGCTGCCAGAAAACTGGCTGGAGATATTCACACTCATTGTAGAGGCAAAAAAATTGGAAACAAGTGTACTGAGTAACTTTTTACCCTCTTTTCCATTGTCTATGTTTTTGTGAATTCCCACAGTCTCATCCTCTACACCTCACTGGGACTTTTCCTAGGGAACAATGAGTTGCTGCTATTGCTTCTGCCTTGACATTCATTTCATAAAGCAACTAGTTTGGATGATTTAATCCAAAAGCCTGACTTAGGGCAAGAGTAATGAGCTATCAAAACTGTAGATGTGAGGTTTTAATCTCTAATACCCTGTGTTGAGAATGGGCACCTATTGTGCAACAGTACTTTTCCCCTGAGGGGCCCTCAGATCCTCCTACCTCTTCAAAATCCCCCTGGAAACTGGAGTGGGCAACCAGGAACATTGGCTGCCCCTGAATGGTCAATACGCTGCCTAAGAACATGCTGTTCTTCAGGGGCATACCAGGGCAAGTGTGCTGTTGGGAAGCATTTGATCACCTTGGCTATCCACAGTGGTCCAAAATTACTTAGCAGATTGGTGGTGCAAGATGTGGTGAGGTAGCTCATCCAGTACTGGACTCTCTTACTGAATGTCTGGTAGACACATGCTAGACATCAGCCTCCAGCTCTGGTACACGGACATTCTCCTATCCCTCTAGCCAAAGCTTGTCCTGTATGAAGAAGCAAGTAGTCCCACCGGGCCTGGAAACCCTTATCCTGTGTTTGAATACTGGGATAAGCTGCAGGGGAAATGCAAGAGTGTTAAGCCAGGCTGAGAGGTCTACATAGCTCAGTCAAAATAGAAATATCGCTGGACCCCACTGCTGCCTTAGGTTACTCCCTCAGTTAGTTGAGAATGGATGAGTTGGGTTTCTTTCTCACATTTTGTTATGAAAACAAACCTTCCTCCAATAGACTTGGCATCAGATGTTTTATTTGGCCTCTGTTGCAGTGGCACGTTGACTTTTTCAAGTCTTTTATCAAGTATCAGTACTCTTATGAGCACTTTCCAGATAAATCCATCAAGATCCCTTTCTCTTTCATGTCTCACTAACTCTGTCCCTGGGATAAAACCATCTTGTTCTCTCCTCAGTCAGTTGTGGGAATGCACATTACCACAATACTGTATGACCTGTGCTTCTGTCATCTACCTAGTTAAATGAGGTACAGGTTAGTTTAATTATAAATCTTTGAGGGAACAGCCTTGAAGGACAGACCTTGAGAGGCATAAGTTCTCAAAGTTTAACACTCTTTATAGCCTTTCTGTAAAGCCTATAAGAATGACTTTGAATTGACTGGCAATAATATAACCTGTACAGCAGAAAAAAAAAAAAAAGTTGTGCTTCAAAAGTATTTTCTTGCGTTACTTTTAAACTAGTTGTTGAGTAAAATGTAAATGTTTACTGTAAAAATACTTTAACCCTTAGGTACCTATGACAATTAAAATATACCAAGTTGAATTTTAATAGGCCAAATTTCTCGTACGAAAAAGAGGCTCAAATTAGTGGGGCGTGAGGGCTGGGTTATTGTTTTGGTTTGCTTTGGTTTTTGTCCATTACTTGAAGGAAATGGATGACTTCTATGATGATTCTCTGCACAAAATTAGGGGCAGAAAGCACACTTTAAGGTTTTCAATCATCTCATGGTTTAATGCAATAGATGATATTTCACTCTACATGATTAAGAAAAAAACAACCCTAAGGATCTTCAGTGCTTACATAGAGCTATCTATTCTGCATCAGAACATGATTTAATCAACTGTGACTATAGCCAGACAGTAAACATATGTTACTCCTCCCTCAAGAAGCAGTAGATTTACCCTTGTTTGTTGATTCAAGCATGGTGTACACTTCAACATTATTAGCCAGTCACCCATGCCTTTAAATACAGGGAATTTCTATTTGCTTGCAGAGACAATTGCAAGTACTTGCTGGATATAGAAGAAAAGACTTGAAGAAGTGAGGTGACAATTATCCACCTGAGAATGGGAATTATTTCCCAGCCTGTAACTATACTGATTTTTTTTTTTTTTCAAGAACACTCTTGGCAAGAAAACGGTGCCTTGTTTTACTCCCAGAAGCACAGGCTGCTGAAAGCGACACTGTGGAGCAGTAAAGCCATTGATACACTGATGCTGCAACATTATTTTCTGGGGAGTCACTTTCTCCAGGGCATGTTTCACAGCATGGCACTACAAAGCAGTGGTTACTTTTGGTGATAGGAGTATTACATATAAATACACTCAGCATGTAACAAACTAACCACAAAGATGATAGACATTTATTCTCTTTCAATATTTTTCTGCTTTTCTTCCTTAGTGATTCTTCGATGCACTGAGGTGCTTAATGCTCCCCTAACTACACGATTTGTACTTCTTTCCCACACTCTTCTAACCACTCTGTCACTTAATTGGTGCCTTTGCCATAAACAGAGACCAAGGGTAGGATTTTCCAGGGCTGAAACACCTAACTCACATTGGTTATATGCTATATCCCTGCAGTGAACTCCATATCCTGTATTTGATACCAGCACTCCCGGCTCTGAAGGCCATAGTAAAATTTGTTGAGGTCTTACATTACACCAAATACCGGGAGCATCCAATTTGCCCTTTTTTACAGTACTTTTAGTACTTTTAGTGGCAGTCGCTTCACTCTCTTGTTCTTTGAAGCAAGAAGGAACGGTTTTTACACAATTTCCCTGAGAAACGAGGAGGAAACTCTTCAAACCGAATCACCAATATCAGAGAAGTATCAGACTCACAAGCCCTGTTAAATCCCAGTTGCTGCATCATTTCAGAGATCTTTCACCCTTTTCCCTCTCTCCACGTCAGTGGACCTGCCAAAGATAGGATTCCCATTTGTCAGAGACTGGAAGAGCAGCCACAGTCTTTTACATGCCAAACTTGACAACCAGTAGCTCCTCTTAGAGGTGCTCAGTCCTGCACTGTGATTCTTCTTCTGCCAGCTCGGGGAAGGGACAAGAAGCAGCTCCATTACCCGGGTACCATCTTAACGACTGCTCTGTATGCCACACACCAGGAGAAATTTCTTGGTTGTTATTTTGGCTTAGCCTTTAAGGTAAGACTTGTCTCACTTTGACCCCTGGGAAGGTAAGAGAGCAAATTCTCCTGAAAATCATCTCCAAAGATATTAAGAACAAGAAGATGATTGAGAGTAGACAGCATGGATTTACAAAAGGAAAATCATGCTTGACTAACCTAATAGCCTGTGGTGAAATTACTAGCTTAATGAGTGAAGGAAGAGCAATGGACATTGTTTATCTTGAATTCAGCAGTGATTTCAACATCGGACACTATCTCCTGCAACGTCTTCATCCTCCTTGTCACCTCCATGGGCTGCAAGGGAACAGCCTGCCTCAACACGGTCTTCACCACAATGCAGGGGAATCTCTGCTCTGGTGCCAGAAGCACATATTCCCTCTCCTTCTTTGCTGACCATGGTGTCTTTATGTATTCTCACTCATCTCTTGATCTCTTACAGTGTCCTCACTTCTTCAAGATGTTATCAGAGGCGTTACCATCCTTGCTGATGGGCTCAGTCTTGGCCAGTGGCAGGTCTGTATTTGGAGCTGGCTGGAATTGGCTTTATTGGACCTATGGAAAGCTTCTAGAAGATTCTTGCAGAAGCCATCCCTACAGCCCCTCTTCCCTCCACTGCCAAAACGTGGCCACACAAAATAAATCTATGCCCTCATTCTGAAAAAGCATGACACTTGTGAAATCCTCGATTTGCCAGGAAATTATGGCAGGTTTGTATTTCAGGACTGGAAGAGGAATCTGTCAGGCTGCAGAAGTTTGTGTCATAGGGATCAGAGCTGGCAGCTGGGCTTCAGGCAGCCTGTGCTGGAGAAGCAGCTGCTATCTACCCATAACAAGTGCTTAGAGCCCTTGCATCTCTGTGACTCTGTAAACACAAGCCTGTTGACTGTTCTCCTGACCCTGCTGCTTTCCATATTTATTATGCGCCAGTATGGAAACTCCTTCATCACTTCTGGGAAGCTCAGACAAACCACAGTGTCACTATATGGGCTTCAAAAGCGTAGCGTTGACTTTCTCTAGTGCTAAGAATTTTCATCCAAAAGAAATGTCTGTGGCCATCTTAATAACTTTGAATCTTTTGGTTGTTCAACCAAGTCTTGCTCCTGAGTTCACAAATTACTTTCCTCAGTGTCTTTCCAACAAATGTAAGAGCAAATGGCTCTGTTCTGAGAAGTTTAATATATGGCCAGCTAAGACTTACTCTCTCAATACCTAGTGAAAATGATGATATATAAATCTCCAGACACCTGGAATAATTGAACCCTTTCTGGAAGTTAAATATATTGCCAAAATGTTAGATCAGGCTAATTAATATCAAGGAATAATAAAATGTGTGTTTCGAATGACATTCAGAACGCTTCATCTCAGTTAGGGTAGAAAGGGGAAAAGTGGTAATAAACAATTTTTCCCCTTAAACTAAAAGACTAATTGTACTGTTAAGCAAAACTCTGTGTGCCAGATTGACTCTTTCCTTTCTATTGTTAAGAGCACATTATAGATACTGGATTTTGGGGGAGTCTAATCAGCAATTAGATGATGTTTCCAGTCTGTTTTCTTCAAAGTCACATTGCTTTCCTTCCTACCTTTTCAACCATATACATACATTTTTCAGTGTACTTTGGTATATAGTATTAAACCAGAAAAAAGTAGATGACAGTCACAGCTGGTTATTAATATTGATGTTCACCTAATTAAATATCATAACCCTGAGGTGTTAATTTATAGTGTCTTCAGTTAAAATCTAACATTTTTGAATGCATTATCTGCATGATAGAAATAAATCATCCCAGCAACAGTTTTGTAACACTTAGTCATTTAAGGGAACTCATTTTCTTAAAAATACAGTTTTACACTAATTAATTAACTTTATGCCTTTGAATTGAGAAAATAATCTTCTTTCTGTGCTGCTATGGTACTTCACTGAGGAAATCAGATACTTCTGAGGTTGATGGTAAGTAGGAAATTCTGGAATGTATAAATTACACATAATATCAGATCCTAGAAATGATTTAGCACTTCATCATTAGCAAGTCTAGTATCTGACACTAGATAATCCTTATGTTTGTAGGAATATTTTTCCCCTATCTTTTATTTCCTTCTTTGTAATACCAGATATCAGCTTCTCTGTAACCAGTCATTTACCAAGCCTATTTACATAGCCTAAAACTAGGCATAATCTATTATATCTGAAATGTAACGGAGTGCAGCTACATAAAGTGCTTTTTCATTTGTAATAGTAGATTGAGAATGCTGCATGTCATGATGCAACAGATTTTATTTTTAATCAAAGGGATGAGACTGGCAGTTCAGATTCAAGCTAAACATATTTCATTCAGCTTCTATTCCCTGGTGAAACACAACAAAGTCAATAGCAATGTTCCAACCCATCTCCCTCCTCCTCTTCCCACAAATCAATTGTGTTTGTTCACTTATCACCTTCTGGATCATATTTCATTTCTATTTGGGGGCATTAGATGTGATACAGAATAGCTGCTACCTATTTGTTGTAAATTGTTTCTTGCTGCAGATTCTTATTTCTTTGCTGTGTAATTCATATCAGTTCTAATCTCAGGTTCTAATAACAAGTCACAGCTTTTGAAAACACTAGACCAAATGTATAGTTTGCTTCAGGAAACTAGCTGGGATCTGATCCTCTTAAATTCCTTCCAAATACAGACAGCAGTTGAGTCCGCCTTCTGACCAGGATCATCTCTCTCTGATAGAGATTTACATTTATTATTCCTCAGAACAAGACATGGACCTGTTGGAGCGGGTCCAGAGGAGGGCCACAAAAATGAGCAGAAGGCTGGAACACCTCTTTTATAAAGAAAGGCTGAGACTGTTTGTGTTGTTCAACCTGAAGAAAAGACTCTGGGGAGACCTTATTGTGGCCTTTCAGTACTTAAAGGGAGCCTGTAAGAAAGATGGGGACAATCTTTTCAGCAAGACCTGTTGTGATAGGACAAGGGGTAATGGTTTTAAACTGAAAGAGAGTAGATTTAGACTAGATATAAGGGAGAAGACACTTTTTAGGATGAGGATGGTGAGACACTGGAGCAGGTTGCTCAGAGAGGTATCAGAAGCCCCATCCTTGGAAACATTCAAGGTTATGTTGGACAGGGCTCTGAGCAACCTGATTTAGTTGACAATGTCCATACTCATCACAGAGGAGCTGGACTAGATGACCTTTAAAGATCCCTTCAAATCCAAAACGTTCTATGATTTTTTGATTATGCACTTTCCTGTTTGGCCTGAAAGGTTAGACGTGCCCCCATAATTAGGTGACCCTAATGATCCATTGTTATCATTTTTAGGTAGGCAGGCACCTGAACTCTTCTTCTGTTTCCTGGGAGCATAGAAAATTAGATCTGACCAGGTATATAATTGGTTTTACCTGCCAGTAATAGAAGGTTGCAGTTATGGAGATTTGACAGCAAGGACTTCTGTCCCTGCTCCCAAAGTGAGACTGCTTAGGTGATTTTTTTTTTTTTTCAAGCCAATGGCAATCTAATGAATTTTAATGCAGCTGACTCTGGAAGGCTGCAGCTGTCTTCTAGCAAATGTAACAACTAAGATACAGTCAGTCATCTTTTATCTGACTTGCTGATTTTATGAACACACAGAAAGTACCAGGGCAGAAGATTAACAAGAATTCTAAGCAACGTATCAATCAATTGAATATCTAGTCTCTATAAATCATATTTAAGGAATTTTGGAAGCAAAATTCCTGGTGCGGAAGAAATTGTTGGCAAGAAAATACCTAGATTACCAATTTTTTTTTTCTTTTTCTGTAAACATACTTTTTTTTCCTATAGGGAAACAAAAAGTAAAGTAAAACCATTAAGTTAATTTGAATTTCTCTTGTTATGATGAAACATGCAAATTTATCTTTTGTAGTACTTTTGTTTCAAAAAAAATGCGAGAAAAATGTTTTAATTTAAAAGTAGTCTCGTGCAGTATCATCCCCACACATATGCTATTCTAAGACTATGTTGTCTCAGTAGTGTCATTGTCAGTCTGAAAATTCAATGCAGAATCAGCTCAGCTCATGGATCTATGAGTCAGACAACATGCTAACTAAAATAAAATCAAGTTGAATAATGAGTTTAGATGTTACGATGCTGAGCATTACAATATCCAGCTTGAAAGTGCCTGGTTCCAAAGTGGAAATACTTGAGCATCCTGGTTTTCGTTATTGTACTTAGGCACATCCAACCATCTTGAAAGAAGATACAAAAAGCCCCACTCATGTTTAGGAAAAAGAAACCTAAATGTGAGGCAATGTTTAAGGCTTTTTGATAAGAAGGACCAAGCAAGTGATCTAAATACAAATATTCAGAACAGTTTAGGGTCACCACAATCTCACCAGTATTTATAGCTTTGAACTCTTATCCAAAGGAAATACTCCAGCTCCTTTCAAAGCTCCTTTCATGAATGGAGGAAGAACCTGTCTTTACCTTTGGGACATAGCAACAGGAGGAAGTATATTTCCCTTTACATATAAGGATTGAGTATCCCAATATTTGCTTTTTTTTTTTTCTGTGATATAACCAGAAAAAAAGAACATATTCCTGTGCCGAGGTCTGGAAACTAGCCTGCATTTCCCTCAGGGGTATCATGATCAGCAAGAGAAAGGCTATTCTCATACTTCTTCAAAGTGTGACAACAAGTGGTTCTCCTCCTCCTCCTTCACCCAAAGCACACAGGCACAGATGCACACCAGAGGTTAAGCTCCATTCTTGTGGTTAAGGCAGCTTTGAGAGGGAGTGACAAGGTGCTGGCTATGAATCCCCTTAACAGATGACAGAATTAAGCAGAGAAAGTCTCACAGCCACTCTGCTGTTGTATTAAGCGCTTCCACAGATATTGGTTTCTTTTTCTCTTTTGAAGAGGCAGCTCCCATTTAATCTTGTGAAGATCACAGATTTTCATTGCTATGCTGATAATCTCTACAAGAAGTTGTCCCTCAGCAAACCTATGTCCTGTGTTGCGGCTCAGACTGACTAGGATAAAGAACCATGTGGTCTCGAGCTCACCCCTCCCCCCACCCCTATTTCTACAGTGATGTGAAGGGAGACAATTTCAGCTAAGAAAGGCTCAACGGTTTGCAGTTAAGGATAGGGAAGGTAGTAATGTACCATTTAAGATAAAGAACCAGAGCAACTTGGGGGGAAAAACATAGATTAAATTTACTACCATCATTTACAAAGTAGGATAGTGAGAAGAACACATCAATAAATACGATACAATCTTAAATATACTTGCCCCCCACCCATCCCTTTGATCTTCCCAGCTCTCTCTTACCCCCCATCAGTGCCAGGGGGGCAGGGGGTGGGGGATGCAGCCCATCTGGCCACTTCTCATTGTCCATGGCAGCTCGTCCTTGAGAAAGAGGGCTCCTCACAGTCTCTCCTTCCTGCCATGTGGTGTCCACCTCACAGGAGGCAATCCTCTTCCTCCTTGGGAGTCCATCAGGGTCATAGATCACTTTGGGCAAGTCCCCCGCTGATGCTCGGTCTCTCTCCCCTCTCGCATGGGGCTCTGCATGTACCAACGCATCCTGGATGTTCTCGTTGCCATCAGTCCCCTCAGCTGGCAGGCAGTCACCTTCCTGCCATCTCAGCCACCACGGGGCTCCAGTGGCCTTCTCCCTCTCTTTCTCCTCTGGGACTCTTCTCCCTCTCTTTCTTCTCAGCAATGCTTCTTGGTTCTCCTCTCCCCTCCCCCTCCTCTAACAAAAAAAGCCTCCCCAACATTAAAGACAGGATAGCTCAAAACAAGATGAAAACAAAAGAAAGAGAAAGAAGAATGGGATTGCCTCTTAAATACCTTGATTGCAGAGGCACTGATTAGCCTGGCTCTGGCCAGTGCCATGTCCAACTCTACCTGGAGGTGAGGGAGGCTCTCAAAGTTTCGCACGAGTCTTCCCCCATTTTGACAAAAAATCCCATCAGACTCAAACACATGACACCTTGGGATGACTGGCAAAAGAAACCTGATTTAATTCAGTGCTACACTTTTTGACCTGCTAAGACAAAGGTGTGCCTTGGCACATCACTGAGTCTTTGGTGTCAGAAAAATTAAATATTGTGAAAAGGTACACAGGGAACGTACATTCTCTGAGGTCATTTTTGGACACTGAATGTGCATATTCAGGACTACTGTTTGGGATTTAGAGAGTTAGTTCACAGTTTAGGTCAATAATCATATTTTGGATGTAGCCCATTGAATCTTTTCTACACACAATATCTTGAATTGAAAGGAAGCCTAACACTACTTAAGGCTTCTGAGAGGATTGCTGTCAAATCACAGAGAATAGATAGCAAAAACATTTTTTACTCCTCTAAGAACTTCTTTGCTTTATGAACAACACAACATTTTCCATAGATGAGTGCTGAAAATGATAGGGACAAGATATTGATAGCTCAGAAAACGAATCCAGAGCAATGGCCAGCTAAAGAATCAAAAACTGTTTTGGGGAGCTTGGAGTTCATTCTCTCTGTTAAAGTGGGAAGCCGCTCCCTGTACAAAGAATGGGGATTACAGCATGTTCTTTTATCTGTCAACGCATGGAAGGAGGAAGCTATCGGAAAGACATTTTTAGTAAGCCCACCAGGACAGAATTACAATTACCCATTGTGGGCAGATCAAATGAGAAAACCATCACTGATGCAGCATTTTTGCTGTGACAGCACTTGGGATCTAGATGGCAATTCCGAATGCAGAACTTTAACTGAGTGAGCTCAATTAGAACTTCTATGCATTTCCTTGATTATATCAGGCATTAAAATACTCAGAGTAATGTTTTATAAAAGCTGATTTTCAGGTGAAGACAAAGAATGGGCAGGAGTAAAAGAGTCTCCTTTTAAGAAGAAAGCTAGAACTCATTGTCTCAGAGTTAAAAGTCAGAATATCACACATAAATTTTGCTTGCTTTATATATTGTTATAAATAGACTTCAAATAAAGAAGGAAATTCATGTCAAAGCAGAAAACCTTTCTATTCATCCCCAACAGACTTTTTTTTTTCTTTGAGAGCAGTAGATTTCTGATTTAAAAATGCTATGACAGGATGGGACACTGCTATCAGTGGGGAGAGAGGGAGCTATGCGACAGAGGCAACATTGCACCAGTTACTAACAAAGAACAGACTTCTTTTAAGAAGACACTTAGACAGCATTATGCTTTTAATTAGGGATGAAAGGTGCTGCTGTTTGCTTAAAGGGCTTATATCCAAAGTCCCAGAAACAAAATCCGCTGTTGGCAAAAAATAGTGAGAAAATTTTAGTGTAGCAATCACTGCTAGATGTACTAGAGCTGAAACTCACTCGTGGAAGAATTCCTGTCTTTACTGGCCAGTGATGAACTGTAATTGTGGTCACTCTGTACATGACTACCAGGCAGATTGGTTGGAATAATCTTGGCTGTGAAGACTTTGATCGATCAATGTCAGCCTACCTGGCATTGTCATAAGAATTTTTTCTTAGATGTGTGTCACTTGGATAGACTCTAAGGTAGGTAGTGAGACTCTAAGGTAGACTCTAAGGTAGAACTGGTAGTGAGTGAAACTCTTTCCAGAAAGCCACAAAGCAGATATCCCATCCAGTTCCCTTCTTCTCATACAATGATGATTTCTTCTGTATTTACATGCTCTCATATGTCATAGAAACTGTAAATGTGGTAATAGCAGTAGTGGAAAGTGTGTTCTGAGTCTCTTAAAAGTCCTATTCCTCCTCTAAAACATAGACAGGGCACTGCAAGCTCTGCCAGTGCAAGTGGTAATTTCAGTCGGTTGTAACTAGGCCCGTATCCTGACTGCAGGGTTCACTCCATTAGTGGTTATTGCCCTCTCAGAGGACAAAGTCATCGTTACTACTAGGCCAAAAACCACTGCCAGAATAAATGTGGGGACCCAGAGATACTGCCACACAAGCACGCAGCTGTGCAGGTCTCCGGCTGCAGGGAATGCCTGAGCCTGTCCTTCATCCCAGAGACTGGCAGAGACAGCACTTACGTGAGGTGTGACCAGGTGAATGACCTACTCACACTGGTGGCAGAGCTGAAGGAGGAAGTAGAGTGGTTAAGGAGTGTCAGGGAGTGTGAGAGGGAGATAGTCTGTTGGAGCCATTCCTTGAAGAAAAGGCAGCAAGCTCCACTAGATGTAGAGGATCCTCTAGCCATCAGCCAGAAGGAAGGGACAAAAAAAAAGAAGGGGAATGGAATCAGGTCTCTGCTCGGAGAGGCAGGCAAATCTCTGCCTGGCCTCCCTCGCCTTCCCAGTTGCCCTTACAGAACAGGTATGGGGCTCTGGAACTTGGGGGGCAGGCAAATGATGGCATAGATGAAGATCCATCCACAAGGCTGGCTAACATGTATCAGTCAGCCCCCCCACATTAAGACTTCTTCTACAAATAACAAAAGGAGGGTAATTGTTGTGGGCGATTCCCTTCTGAGGGGAACAGAGGGCCCCTTCTGCCAATCAGACCCAACCCAGAGGGAATTCTGCTGCCTCCCTGGGCCACTGGTTATAGATGTTACCAGGAAACTACCTGGTCTGGTGCAGCCCTCCAATTGTTACTCACTGCTGGTTATACTAGTTGACAGTGATGAGATTGTGGACAGAAGTCTAAAAGTGATTAAAAAGGACTTCAAGGCACTAGGGCGACTGGATAAAAGTTCGGGAGCACAGGTATTGTTTTATTCAATCCCTTCAGTAGCAGGGAAGAATTCTGAGAGGAACGGGAAAACACATGTGATTAACACATGGCTCAAAAGCTAGTGCCACCAGCGGTATTTTGGGGGTTTGATCAAGGGGAAGCTTACACGGGACCAGGCATGCCAGTAAGAGATGGAGAGGGGCTCTCTCCAAGAGGGAAAAGGATTCTTGCTCAAGAACAGGACTCACTGAAAGGACTTTAAACTACATTTGAAGAGGAAAGGGGATAAAACCAGGCTCACTACAGAAGAGGCCAGGGGAAGCAACCCAGTGTTGAGGATGAAACTTATAGCCCAGCTCAAATGCCTCTACACTGATGCATGCAGCATGGGCAACAAGCAGGAGGAGCTGGAAGCCACTGTGCAGCAGGAAGACACAGTCATCATCGCACTGAATGGGCAAATAGACCAGAACAACAACAGCAGTAACCGATGATCCGATGATCCTCAACCAAGTCTCTAAAGTGTTTGTATACCAATACGAGAAGCATGGGGAATAATCAGGATGTGTCAAGAGAACGGAGTCAGTCTCTTTTCAGTGTTGGCCAGTAATAGAATCATAGAATCATAGAATGGCATAGGACAAGGAATAATGAGTATAAGCTAGAACATAGGGAGTTCCATCTCAACATCAGGAGAAACTACTTTACTATGAAGGTGACAGAGCACTATAATAGGCTGCCCAGAGTGGTTGTGAAGTCTCCCTCTCTGGAGACTTTAAAAATCTGCCTGGATGCGTTCCTGTGTGATCTACTCTAAGTGATCCTGCTTTGGTAGGGGGATTGCACTACACAATTTCTAGAGGTCTCTTCAAACTCCTTACATTCTATGATTCCATGATTCTGTGACTAATATCTAAACCACAGGTTCTTAACACTCATTAACTGAGAGAATCACACCTCCCTCACCTGAGTGATGACACATGGGATGCCTGGATGCGTTAAAGCCCTCTCCCCACTAAAGCCCTCTCCCCACTGCACAAGTAGCAGGCAAACCTGTTGATAGGCTTTTGACACGCCAGGCTTGCATCTTGTATGACACTCAGTGAAGTGTCTCTCCAAGAGAAGTGATAGCAGCTGGTCACTATCAGCTTGGAAAAAGTTGTACTCCCACAGCAATGTCATCTCTTTTTGGCACCAGTATTTTAAAACAACAGTGGCTGTTCTGATTACATATATTTTGCAAACCAAAGAAAAATGTAACTCAGTCTCTGAAATAACTGTCTCAAAGGTATTTTAGATCCTAAATTCAATAAATAGAGATCAACAAGGCATTGAAAGAAATGTAACACTGAGAGGAGGGCAGGAGTTCAAAGAAAAACAGCCTATGTAATAATGAGTCACCAACTCTGACAGTCTTATACAGAACTGTATAAGAGAGGCAGATTTTTTGCTAGTAATAAAATAATTCAGCTAGAAAATTCTGATCATTATAACAGCCTGCAACCTAGCCTACAAGGCTAGATTCTTTCTCCACAGCTATATATACAGCTCCCAACATAAATGTACTTCGGTTCAGATTCAAGTCTTTGGTAAAATATAGGTAGCAAGTAAAACTGAAATTACTAGTTTTGCTCCCTTGGGGTAATCTTTACCTCTTGCATGGTTTCATCAGTGCTAGGAACTTGTTCAGATGGTCCTAGTCATAACTTGTTGCATAATAGAAAAGGCTGCAACACTGTCTTCTGTGGTTTATCCTTTATAGCTACAGCAGGCACTCAAAATGTCAGTGGCTTCTGCTGACCCCACATTTTGGTAAAACAACAAGCATAATGCTTTAGCTAATATTCCAAGGTGTTTTACAAAGTTCCAGGTCACTTATCATAAATCTGTGCCCCTGCTACATTTGTAATTCTCCTGGGTGTTTTCAGGTCAACCTGTTGCCATCTTCAGTGGTGGCTGTATAGAATAGGACAAGTGGTTAATATGCTAATGAATCCATTCCAAATAAGTAAGCTCTATAATAAACTTCTGCAAAGGTCCGTCTGTCAGTAAAAGATAAAAATTACTCAAGCTAAGCAAGATTTTTGCTTTAGTAGATCTCAAGATATACTTTCTATTGGGTTTGTAGCAATGCTTTTGCCCCAAGGTGAGGAGAGAATTTCTTTTAATTTCTTTAAAATAGTCGGTGCCAAATAGAAAATTATACGAAGACAAAATATTTTTTGAAGATCTACAGGAATTTCCAATTTTGTTTGTAAAAATAACATGAGCAGTTAGATAGCTACCATGGTGTGCAGCAGTACAGTACAGTTTGTTCCATAGTATCTGTTGAGGTGTTCAATATCCGCATTAAATGTGAGGAAAGTCCTCTCCAAAAATTATATGATGGTACTTAGTGCTTTAGGATGGAAGGAACCCTTGAAGACTTTCAGAAGAGGAAAACAGTTCCCTGAAGATCTGCATCAGAAACCTTGTCTACCAGTAAGAAAGCAAAAACTTAGAAAGTTCAGAAAAGGTCTAAGAAGCACCACCACAGGGTATTGCTTAGGCAAAGAAGAATAATCTTTGTATTCTGAACCAAATAAAACCCTCAAACAAAGAGATATGAAGTAGTTTGTCGACACCTACAAAGAGGGGTGGCATCTGAATTCTGTCGTGTCCAGTCACTTCTTGTGAGAAACTCTACTCTTTAGCTTGTAGGAGGCTGAGGGGTGACCTCATTAATATTTATAAATATGTAAAGGATGAGTGTCAGGATGATAGAGTAAGGCTTGTCTCAGTGGTGTCCAGTGGTGGGACAATGGGCAACAGATGCAAGCTAGAACATTGGAGGTTCCATAAAAACATTGGGAAAAATAGTGAGGATGACGGAGCACTGGAACAGCCTGTCCAGAGAAGTTGTGGAGTCTCCTTCTCTGGAGACATTAAAACTCACCTGGACGTGTTCCTGTGTGGCTGCCATAGGGGATCCTGCTCTGGCAGGGAGGTTGGACTGGATGATTTCTAAAGGTCCCTTCCAACCCCTAACATTCTGTGATTATGTGATCTCCCAAACCAGAGTATGCTGTTAATCCAATTACAAGAAATTGATTGACAATCTGACTCAAGAATGTCAGGAATAGTGCTCCATTAAATCTAATGGCTCCCTGAAGCAGGAAATTATGTGGATTTACAACTATTAAATTTTGGTAGTCCAATCAAAAATGTGGTGACATCACCCTGCCCACATAAAAAATTATTAGAAATGTGATTATAAAGAAAATCTGTACTGTATGGTAAAGACATTCATAAAGAAACATGAGAGAATTAAAATGTAGATCTCTGAAAAAATTCCTTTCTCCAAAAGATTTCTTGGCACAGCAAGTTAACAGGTGTGCTGCAAATAGCCTAGTAAATTTATTCCCATTACAACTGAGAAAGTACATTTTTCCCCATTACAAGGAATGTAGGAAATCACTTCTGAATGACTGAAGAGCAAAGGGTGTGTTTTATCTCTGTGGCTTTATTTTTAGCACTTATTGTGAATGATAGATTGTCACGTCAGTGGATATCTGAAAATAATTAGAGAAAAAGTGTACTATAATTACCATTCATCATGAAAGAACCAAAACAGTGCAACACAAGTTGACATGGTACAGAGTGTATGATGGACACCATCAAGCCTTGTGTTATTCCATTTTTTTACCAGTGTAATTCTACTAAAACCAGGGACTTAAGCCCAACAAAACACACAGGAAGAAAGAATGAAAGGCACCACAGTGCACCTGCAACTTAACACAGTCTTTAAAGTCTCCTTTTAAAAATCTCGAAGTGCCCTGGTTTTAGACAAATCAGACATTAAATAATTGCCCTAAGCAGTTTTACATAAAAGGTCCTGTTCTGTTTTAAACAATAAAATTGCCCCCTGTCAGCTCCCTAGGAAGAGCTCATTCCAGCTGCCCAAGCAATTTTTTTATCATTCTGATCCACAGCATGCTTTCAGCTTTCCAGCACCACAGATTTTATCCCTGATGTGCCTTATTCCTACCTGATATTCCCACCTGAAATAAAGAACTGCCTCCAGTGTTGCCAAATGTGGAGCAGATCAGTCATGGCAATGTCATTGTCAATCATTTGCCCTGAGTTATGCTATGATCTCTAGCATAGATTTTAATACAATTTTCTTTTTTGTAAATCATTCCCTTCTTTGATCATCTTCTTTGCTCTAGAGGAGCCATGGATGGTATTTGGGGAAGCAGGGGGTTCTGTGCTACAGCAGTGACAGAAATAATTCTAAAGAACAGGTGACCTGAAACATTAAAAAGTGGGCAGATGCAAGCAAATTGCCTCAGTAAGCATTGTGATTGTGTATGATCCTTTCCACCTGCTAATGAATATGCATGTGGAAAATAAGAAATTCATTTTTTTAACTGTGTTGATTTTGCATGGGTAGTGAATAAATCAGGATGATAAAATGTGAAGTCATCCATATTTAAGACTTAACAGAAAAGGACAGTTATAATCTGCCCAGGAATAAATATAGATTCAGAACCAGAAAGTTCCTGAATGTCAAAAAAAGGAGATGTGTAACACTCAGTAAGCATTCAAGTCTGGGATGGGGGAAAGGGTAGTTTTCAGGTAAGTTTACAGATGGGTCACAGTTGTCTGAGGCCATAATTTCCAAAATGCAACGATCTCGATGCTTCTTTTCAACCTCACAGACTACTTTGGCTGGCTGAAAAGAACTGTGTGTAATTAGAATAAAAAGAGATTAATCTGAGAAGACAAAGGCTGTCATCAAAGGATAACATGGTAAGGAAAAAGACAGGTCTGATGATAAAACTGTAATGGGAACTGGCAGAACAGAACCTCCACAGCTGTAAATTTTGGCATAATCTTGGGCTTTATTAGAAGAACAGAGTCAGACTGTGCCATGTTAAGAAATTTCATTCTTTTAGATTTCCTAAAATAAGTAGCTGAGATAACAAAATTAATAAATAAAAGAGTTGTATCCATTGTCAGCTGCTACATAATCCTGGGCATGACTAAATCACTTTGATGCTTAAATGGCAGCTCTGTTTCTGCACTCGTCACATCATGTAATGCAAATGCTCTGGGAGTCCTCACTCAGTTGTAATGTAAACCCAATTACATCTTCAAACTCAATATTCTCTTGATTATTGCACTGGTGGAGTCATATTCAGAGCAGCTTTCAAAAGAGCACAACCAGAGTAAGCCTTTTACAAAACACAGCAACCCCGACTGCCAAGTGATGTGTACCCTCCTCCCAGCTGTATACCTGAAGAGTTTTATGTATGGGCTTACTTGTTACAATGACTAGCTTGAAAAAAAAGGCTGAAATCAATATATGTGTGTTCTGGATTATTCTGATTTCAGTAGCTCTTTCTTTTATTTTAGTATATAACGGTTGTTATGTTTAAATACCATTTTGCTCAGCAATAAAGGTATCCCTAAATCTAAGACACTTGAACAAAACAGGTAGACAACAGTTTCAGGTCCTTCCTCAAATTAAGAAAAGCAGGGATTTTAACCTGAATCTTGTTAATTGGTTATTCAGTCACAAAACTGGTCTCAGAAACATAAAGCTTCTTGTTTGAGAGAAGTGAGTTTTACATGATATACTACACTTCCCTCCAGTTTGGAGACAAGCAGACAATTAATGTTAAGACTGAGGGTTTAATGCTCTGGGGTTTTTGTTTGTTTCTTTTTCTTTATTTTTTCTCTCATTTTTTCTTTTTTTTTTCTCCCTGCTTTTTACCAGTTCTCCTACACTGGCTTTTTGGTGTCCCTTCCTCTTATTTGGATCCTAGTTTCAGTTAATATATCTGGATATCAGAGCAGCTCAGTAAGAGATGGTGCGACTCTAAGTCTTACCAAGCCTTGCTTTTAGGAGTTTTGCCAACAGATGCACAAGGACAAAATTCAGTCTTTGCACATAGAAGGATATGGGGCTGAATTTTCTACCCTGAACATCAGGGCTGTGTTTTGCTGTAGCCAGAAGCTGAGCCGCAATATTGAAAGTTACAGTGGTTGTGCTCTGTAACTTCAGGCTGAGAAAATGTGCATAGCAGCTGTCATTGTTCAAATCAGTGATTCACTATGAAGATCAAAAATTACTTTTCCTTTGATTCAAGATCTTAGTTTACCCACACAGCCCAGTGTGAAACTGTGTAAAATGCTTTGCCCTAAATATTTCCAACCAACTAGCCTTGGTCTACCAAGAAATGATACAGTTGTACAAAGTGAGTCTTCAGTAGGGATAATAAACCAAGATAACCCAACTGTGTTGCCTTTGAGAAAAAGTAGCTTGCCTTGACGTTATCAGTCAAACCATCTGTGGAACCTCTACCCAGTAGCACACTATTTCCTGTGAGCTCTTTCTAGTATATTTCAGCTACTGAGTTGATTTACAGTTGGGCTAAAAGTAGGATTTAGGAGCGTTAAAATGGGCAAGCCCTTGAGGTCAATCAAGGATGCCTATTTTCCAGCCCTATAACCTTCACCACCTGCATCTGTTGGGCATTTGCCTACTCATGTGAAAGTCTTTTGGTGATCCGAAGGCTCAGGAGCTTGCACTGGTTATGATCAAGGTTTAAGCTGACCTGCATCGTACCCACATTTTTTCCCTTCCTGGAGTTACAACTTTCCTGGGTTTAAGATGAGTGGTTGTTGACTTGGCAGGGAGTTGAAACACCGTAGCATGTAGTGTAGCATGTAGGCTGTAGTGAGGCTGGTGCTGGTCTCTTCTCTCTAATTACTAATGACAGGACAAGGGGAAACGGCCTCAAGTTACGTCAGGGTAAGTTTAGATTGGATATTCAGAGGAAGTTCTTTACTGAACGAGTGGTGAGGCACTGGAACAGGCTGCCCAGGGAGGTGGTGGAGTCACCAGCCCTGGAGGTGTTTAAAAAAAAAGTAGATCTAGCACTTGAGGCTATGGTGTAGTGGTTAGGTATGCTGGGATGAAGGTTGGACTAGATCTTCAGAGGTCCCTTCCAACCCCTAACATTCTGTGATTCTGTGATTCCGTGAAATTTTGTCTTAACACAACACACAGCTGACTACAAAACAGAAATGACCAAGTGCTGGAAATAGCTGCCAGGACTCTTAGCTTCCATTTGTTCCCAAACAAGTGGCCTTGCTACTATGTTGGAATGAGGTTCGTTTGTAATTCTTGCTTGACTGGCTTCATAAGGGTGATGTTACATATAGCACCATTTTGTCTATAAGGAAGAGAGATGAATCCAGAGCACGGACTCATGCTGGAGACTAGAGCTAGGTCTGGGTTCTGGCAGTTGCTTGCTCACCTCTCTGAGAGGATGTCCTGGTCTCTGGGACAGAGCGATACTTAATTCTGGCCAAGTGCTCTAATCCACGAGGACAGTACTGAAAATTCAGCGTACTTTTTCCTCTTGATTTAATGGCTGCCTTCAGAAAAGGCTGAGCAGACTGGATCAGCAATTTCCTATTCATCCTGCAAGCTCTCAGTGGAAGACAGGTTCCTGATTTTAATGCTCTTGATCTTGCTACAGAAGCACTGCTCCCAAAATAGCTAAAGGGGACAAGAACTTCCTCAAAGCAGGAATTTCTACCTCAGGCATGCGGAGAAGTGTGCTTTGTGCAGGAAACACGGGTGGTCAAAATTGAAGGTTAAGGAGACCCCTCACTGGTTGTCCAAGGATGTAAGTTTTCTTAAAACAGGATTTAAACTAGGCATCGAAATAAGGCCGGCTTGATCTTAGCCTAAATTCGCATTCTTGTGAAGAATTAAGCATAATATGAGCATATGGTAGGTCTACTTTTAACATCCAAGTCTGTGTAGGTTTGCTTCTACTGAGTCATAGCTAATTAAAATAGCTTTGGCATTCATCTTTAAATAACATGATTTGTTTATTTATCTATTTATTTATTTGAGGAAATAAATCATTTCAGTTTTAAAAAAGAAACATCCATTATATTTGAAAAAATGGACCTAGGGAAATAGATCTCTGCATGTTTCTTTAGTGATCTAAACACTACTCAGAGAAAGTCTAATAGTCTGGGGAAGCACTGGTTAATTTTTATTATCTGGAGAGAAGGGAAGAAGAAATTTTCAGCATCAATATTTAAAATGAAACTATTGACCTGAACACCTGTTCCACTTTTTAATTTCTTTTTTTTTTAAATTTTATTTCAAGAGTACTAATTTTCTGTGCATGGCAGAGCTTGGAACAGATGCAGTGAAGCAGAAGTTAGAAGAATCTGTTTGCTCTGATTGCTGGCCAGAGGGCAATGGAGGGCTACATAGCAATGCTGAGGGCAAGTGAACAGCTCTTTCAAACTGATCAAAGTCTGCAAAACACACAACTTTTTCTTTCTGCTTATTGTTTGTTTTTTTTTCCAAAGAGCTGAACATATTAGCATGGTTTCAAAGTTTCTGCTTTTAACAGTGGTCAGTGAGAGGTCAGTTTTATTTTAAGCACATGTACATTTTATGTAAAGAGTAGAACAGTTTATATGCGGATGAAATAAATGATGTCATAACCTACATAGCTTACATGCAGGCATAAAGAATGAAACTCTATTATGTGCTGTATTAAACAGCTTCATGGAAGTTTGGGTGCATAATTTCTTTAATTTACATTTTTATAATCACTCATTCTTTATACCAGTACAGATTTTTCCTTCTGTCTCAGCATCCCAAACAGCACTGCAAACATTTAGTGAATTAAAAGCTTGTAATAGTGCTGTAAGATAAGAAACCAGAAACACCACCATACATATGGCTGATGTAAACTAAAATAAAATGAACAATTTTGCTAGCTCTTGTGAATTTTTCATGTCTCAGATTACTTGACACTTTTCTTCAAAAAACCTTATTAGATTCCCATGGCCCTTTTTCTTGGTGATGAAACTGTAACAGGAGATTCTCCCTTCGATGCTGCCAATACATAGACCAGTGTCCTCAGTCACGCTTGTGAACCCGAGAAGGGGAGTGCACTGCAAACTTGGGATGGTGAAATTATCCGCATCTAAAACGGTCCTAATACCTGCTCCCTCCCTCAGTTGCTATCATAACATGGATTATATTCCTGACCCATTTCCTAGCACAGCAACTCTGTGGTTGTGCTGATGCAGATGAAGGGGAAGGGAACTGTGGTGAAGGGACAGGAATAAGCAGACAAAAGGGCGTGCTTCTAACAAGCTGTATGGGGCTTCATACTATCACTTTCATCTAGCTTGCTTTGTTACAACAAAGAATTAGGCAGGTAAAATCTGAATTTAGGAAGAAATGGAGAATTATGTGACTGCCTATGTTTTATGCATGTAAATGCAACAGATTCCAGTGAATAAGGATACATCCTACTTGAGCTTTAATGTTACATTTCTCTCACAGCCAAGGAAACAAACTGGACTACTAGGATAAATACACAGGTAAGGCTTTGTTATAACTTTAGTAACTTTCTGGGAATGAATTGTGGTGTACTCACAAGTAATGCATATTGTCCCTGTGCTTACAGGTCCTTAGCAATATGTACTTTATAGATTGGAGAGGAAAGGATGATTTAATGTTGTGGCAGTACACTGAGTGTCTTTGGTGCATGTGATGGTGTAGAAAGGCCTCTGCCTTGGCTATTGAAAGAGCTTTCATCATGTAGTAAATAGCCACAGGTAAATAAGTAGGAATGATCACCACTTTCCTAAGAAGAGGCGAAAGAGAAAAAGGGTGAAGCTCTGGCTGTACTGAAACTGAGTACAGACATGCTATTAAGTTCAAAGGACCCAGGATTTAGACCAAGAAATCAAAAGGCCTCTTACCTTTTCCAGAACAGAGTAAAGCTAATGTGAAGAAAGATGTGAATCATTTAAAAGAGGTCTCCTCATTTTTAAAAAATACATGATCTGACAAGTAGATTATGAGCAGAATATTAGATAATAGTAGAAAAGCCAGAAAAAAAGATTAGATGAAGTCAGAATTGCACATCAGCCAAAGACACTCATTTGCTTACTTATAAATATTATTGAGATCTGACAGGAAAATGTAAATTTTGTGAAAACTTTGAAGACTTTTTTTTAAATTTCTGTGAAGGTTACCTGCAAACTCTTCTTTTAAAAAGACATAAAATGGAGCTGTGTTGAAATGCCCATTTTGAGATAGGAAAGATGAGGTTTCTGACTCGATCTTTCACTGGAGACTTCATCCTGTGCCTCAGAAACATGTCTATGGGAAAAGCCATTAAAAGTAAGTGCATAGAGCATGCTTTGTTTTGAGCAAAAAGGTTTTCGTGACATGAAATGATCAGTTCAAAGTGTTCTCACCAGTTCTCATCACTGTTACTCTTCAGGTTTGCCAGCAGCACTGAATGCTTTGCATCCAAGAGAACTTCTCACTTGTGCTCTAGGACTTCATAGTCTTAGAAACAAATAAACAAGCAAAATACCCTGAGAAAAAATAAGAAAGAAAAATGAAAATCATCATGGAACAAGGGGTTATGTGCCAGGGAAGGAAAGGTGGGAGAAACTAAAGAGAATTAGCTGATCATTGGTAGGTTAACACGTCATTAGAAACCCCTGAGAATTTTTGTGTTAGATTAAGAACATTAATACTGCCAGTCTCTCTCACCAAGCCTGCAGTTTTTCTTTCCAGGAGTTTGCAGTATGTTTTCAGCATTTTCCCTTACCTTTCTCTGATAGACAGGCAAGTAAGCATTATGCAAAGTAGACCAGAAAGACTGAATTGTTTACTTCTGTATGTTCAAAGAAAAAAGTGGAATATTTTCGTAGAATCAGATCAGAAGACAAATAGATTCGTAGGTCAGCTCAGGAACAGCTTGCCCTCCATAAAATTCAAGAAAACACAGATAGCCATGGGCAAGAAAGACTAAATTCCCCCTTTTCCCTGAACTACTGATAAAGGGTAGGGGGTAACTCACTATTTGGCAGAGTGAGTAAGAAGGGGCAGGATGTTGAGTAAGACTCCTACTCCTTAGGTCACTTAGGTTTTCATTAAGTGAGCATTGGTAATTAGACACCCTATGACTAGATAGCTGTTTAATGATCTGCAGGCAACTGCTTCCACTTATCTTTGAAGACACTGATCTATGACACAGTATCAAGCCAAACTACATTACTGTCCTGATTTGAGCTAAACAGAGCCAATTCTGTTCAGTGAATTTTACCTCTCAGCTCCATCTTTTCTAAGAGCCTGCACTTTCTGAAGTTAGCAGCATGTTTTTGCAGACAGTGATAACAACTGATGTTTACAGTTACTGCCTGAGACTGGGATGCAGAAAGGCTCTTGCTTATACTTATTCCTACAGTGACCAAGGCCACTGCTGGCTCTTGTGTGCCACGCTGGGGGTGCCAGGAAGTAAAAGGAGTCACAAGGAAGTAAAAGGTTGCACCACCGATGAGTAACAGATGGGACAGGTGACCCATAAGAGTATTCATAGAACCATAGAATCATAGAACGGCCTAGGCTGGAAGGGACCTTAGAGATCATCTAGTTCAACCTCCTTGTCATGGGCAGGGACGCCACCTCTCGGCTAGACCAGGCAACACATGGGGACTGAGCAGGAATCGAACCCTCGACCTCGACCTCGGTACTGGTCATTGTTGTCAGCACCGTGCTCAAACCACTGAGCTAACCGGCCCCCTATTCCATTTCTTATACATCATAGTTGGCATGAAACTGAGGGATCATGGGGGTTAGGCCATTTTTCTGCAATGGCCAGATTCCAGTGAGGACTCTGTCCAGTCTTCTGCCTTTGATCCCAACCCTGAGTTCCTGAATCCAACTCCTGTGTCCAGCTGCCCTCTGCCTCTGAGCCTGAGACTTCCCCAGGTGCTTCCTGCTCTGCAGCATCAGTGGAGATTGCTATCGGGGAAGGAGTCGGGTATGATATTGGTTTTGTATATATGTATATAATTCTATTTTTATTATTTCCTTATTCATTAAAGCTGTTTTAATTTTCTTTTTCCAGTCCATAAGTCTCTCTGTCTCATTCCTTTTTCCTTCCCATTTGGGGAGGGAAAGGGGGTTAGAGAGCATCTGACAGCATTTAGTGGCTGGCCCAGCCCTAATCTGTGACAATTACACAGTACAATATGGCCTTTACTGTACAGCCCTAAAGAACTGCTTTACTGCTCAGACGCTTTGCTCTTCTTAGGAAAGTGAGAACACAAACTGAGAGGAGTTGAGGTTAGCAGTTATGAAGTGTTCTTTTTTCTAAACTTTAATGGATGGAAGTGGCCTTTAATGATTGCATGTAGAGTAAAACAAAGGTGGTGAGGGAGAGCAGTAGGAGAACACCTTTAGATGTTATTATTTCTGACATTTCAGTTGCAGCATCCAAATATATTATTTCCTTTAGCACTCTAGAGCTATAGTGTTATGATTCCTATTGTCTATTAATGTACTTGCATAACTCATTTGATCATTGTTCTTGTTCATTTTGTACCAATGATGCCCTTGGACCTACAGAAGAAGATAACAGTGCCTGCGATAATTTGTGGAAGGATAAAAAGCTTGTACTTCATTTCAGAGTAGCCTTACTATTTAAAAGCAAATTGTAAGTTGCTTAAAATCTGGCCAGGTGGCGGATGACTCTAACTGATGGCAATAACCTGAAGCTGAACTACTTGGTGCCCAAAGTCCAGTTGGTGACATTATAGATGGAATGTGCTGAGAAACTAAGCACTGTGGAATTGCTTGTTAAGGTAATTTGGGACAACAAGAACATGAACTGACCTGTAGCCACCTGGTTTGTGTTTCTACAGCCAAATGCTGTGTTTTTCCACTGAACTCATCTCATGCTCAAAGCTGGTGGTATAAGGCCTTGCTGGTAGTTTTCCACTTTGTCTGTTTTTTCTTTTCTGAAGAATGGGATAAGAATGACATAAGAAAGCTGAAGCAAAAAAAAATCACCATGAACCATTATGGAAATTCAATATAACTGAAAAGGAAGGAATATCAAAGAAAGTACAAGTGTTGGATGAGTGTCCTCCGTATTTAAAAAGGTTAAGGCATGGAAAGAAAACAGCTATTTTCTGTTCCTGAAGTGTTCTTTCAGTGTTAGGTGGGAAGGAGCCTTACATGTTTTAATCTTTTCAGATTTCCTGCAGAAGTTCAGTCTGATGTAATTATTCTTTGCACTTTAGGGTTCTAAGTCTCTCTATCGTTGCCTTCACCTTTTGTGAATCTCCAGCTTCTACCATGCCAAAGCTCAGTTAGTCAAGGGAGAACTGTTTGGAAGACTATCTCTGAAAGTTATATTGCTCATGTATATCTCTCATCAGTAGAAGACTGTTCTTACAAAGAGGCAGTTATTTTACTTAGTATGTATTTAATTGTGTCTGTATATAGTAATGTTGGGGGTTTTTTTGTCTATCAGCCCAAAAGATGCAATGCTGCATTACTTTCAGCTGTTAGAGGAATGAGCCTTAAGCACTCAATTTGTCAAAAAATGTTAAACTCTATCCTTTCAAATGATTTAATGGAAGATTTATTTCAACGGAAAAAGAAACAAGACAGAAGGGAAACAGCTCTGCACAAAGAATGACTTAGCTGTTGATGTCAGAGTTGGCTATACAATCTGAAATTAAAAAGAAGGTTGATGAAAGGGACACATCTGCGTGAATATTTTCATGACAATGTTCTCATTTTTCACCTATTTTTGCTTAAATTTTTCACAAAAGCTGGCACTGTCAGCAATTCTAACTGCAAATGAACACAGGGAACAACAATTGCTTTCAGGCCTTGCCGTTATCAGATACACGAGTTTGAAGAAATACAAGTGTCATTGCCTTCACTTGAAATATATACATTCCTCCTCAGACTTTTTTTCCTCCCAAACTCTGTATTTTCACCTTGAATTCTATGACTTCTTAGCAAGTGTCATACACTTAGCAGTTGTGATGTCTTTTTCTGAAATTCCTAAGAGTTTTTCTTTTAAAGAATAAATTTTCACTTGCCCTTTGAAGAGACCATCTACTTTAAAGTTCTGTTTACACACATAAAAGAACTGTGTGAAAAAACATACAACAGACAATTATAGGCCAGTTTTACAAGAGTGATGGCCCCTCCTTCTTTCTCAAGAGATAAAGAAGGGGTGTGCCTTGCTAAAAAAGATATCCTGAGAAATCTCAGCTACGGCACCTGTGCCTCTCCTGTGATCTTTTTTCCCTGCCCCTACCACTATGATGCCCATGCATGACCGAGCAGCTTCAGTCCATGCAGGACCCAGGAGAAGCTGCCTGAACTTAGACTTCAGAATGAAAGACTAGATTTTGTAATTCTAGCCTGTTTTTATCAATGCTTAGGGTAAAATTATGAAACCTTTTCTTAAATTAATCATGTGTCCAAACTCTTTCTTCCAAATTATTGTCCCTTCACCAGCCTCATTGCTCTTGGAACTTGATGGCTTTGAAAAAGCAACTCAACCCTGGCAAAGATGTCATAGATTAAGACAAAAGAGACAAACTCATAGATCTGAAGCCCTTGACATCAGCATCAGAGGGAGTTGTTGCAGATAAATGTGTTGCCTGATTTAGTCGAGAGGTGGCATCCCTGGTGACAGGGAGGCTGGATTAAAATGATCTCTAAGGTCCCTTCCAGTCTAGGCCATTCTATGATTCTATCATAAAAAGTGTTTAAAAAAAAAAAATCTCAGCTCTTCAGCAGGCAGTAAAGATGAACGTTCAGAGGAGGTGGTGCTCATAAGATGATCATAAGATCATACTGTACAGAAAACATAGTACTCATATAGGAATCAAAGCATCATATTCCTGGTCTCAGAATAGTTTCTCAGTCAGTCATTGCCACAATGAGAAGAGCAGAAGAAAAATGTTTTGCATTCAGAGCAATTAGCTGAATAAGAACCAGTTTTTCTGACAGGTGTCATACAAGTGTGTGACACACTAGAGCCATGTCAAAGGAACATATAACATGTAAAGAGCATTTAGGCTTGAATATTGTTAGTGAAATCATGCTTTTTTTCTTGTTATTCTTGTTCCAGCACAAGAAAAGACAGAACTCTTCAAATGTCACAGTGAAAAAAAAATGGATAAACCACATTTGCATGAACATGAAATTCAGATCTTCCATCTAAAACTCAAGATCACATAGGGAAGCAAGAAACAGCAGCTGTCCCAGCTTTTCCATGCCAAAATGCGTATAAATTTTCTGAGTAAAAAGAAGCCGGAAAAGAAATTGAATAGTGCAAATCTAAACCCAGAACTGTACTCTAGGAAATTCTATTTTGAACTGAGGGACAGATTAGACAGTGTGAAAGACATAAAAATATGAACTAGAGATTGGAACCAAAGGAAAAAAAACAACAAAAAACAACTCTTGAAGGCAATGTGTTTGAAGCTACAGCAATCACAACTGGATTTCAGCAGAAACGGAGCAAAATGTGCAGAACTACAGAAGGAATATCACACCTCAGGGAAATATAGAGGAGCCTAGGGAGGACATTTTCTTGAATGCTAATTCCAGTAAAATATTGGAAAGAGGAACAGGAAAGGAGCATGAAATAGCAGAAAAGCCCTGCATGAAAAAATAATCATAGGTTTCTTGAAGGTTTGGCAGGAGTTACTGCTTTTATGGTAGGAACAGGGAAAAGTAATAAATACTGGGATTAATGTAACCTACCTTCATCTATTTTCCCCTTTAGGCAATATGGAGAAATAAGGACTTCTAAAGTGCAGTTCACCCTGTCTTATTCAAGTCCTCCGAAGTAAATCACATCAGTGGTGGCCTTAAAGTTCTTGTTTCTCTTCATTAACTAAAAGAAGAGTCTAAAGTGACTAGCTCAGATGAAGATATCTAGACTGCAGATGTCTGCATGTCATTTCCCAAAGTGACTAAAACTCCACAGGGAAATTTCAGAACGTAAAATGGAAAATTCACAGCAGAGACACCCCAAACTATGAGGCAGAACAGTTCATACAAGTCTTCACAGGGTGCCACTTCAACATAACATGCTGACATGGAAAGCTGAACAGTTTCATATTTGTGCAACATAAGCTTTGGTGTTGGAAGTACAACTAGAAATCAGAAGTTGAAAAAAGCAAACAAGAGGCAACAAACTCACAACAGAGGTGCTAAGAAGTACTTGACATCACCATCCTAATGCAACCAAGTGTTGTCTAATAATATCTGGAGAATACAAGACTTCTCTTGTTCGTTAAAAATACAAAAGTACCAGAGAATCCAACAGTAACACCATGCTCTGGAGAGGTGGAGGTCATTTGAAACATGACTGTGAATGACAGAAGAAGAAGATAACAGTGCAGAGCTTGAAAAGTAGCAGACTAAAGTCAGGACTTGCTCCTGTAGTAACCAAGGTCACTGATAAATCTTGTGTAATGCATTGAGGTGCCAGGAGGTAAAAAGGTTGCAAGTAAGTGAAAAAGTTGTGCCTCCACAGAGAAATAGACAGGACAGGTGTCCCAAAACTGAGTAGCAAAGTATTTCATTCCACATATGTCATATTCAGCATAAATCTGAGGGATCATGAGAGGCAAGCTGCATTCCTCAATGGTCAATGTCTGAGGGAAAGCCTATCCATTCATCTGTTCTTCTCCCTTTGACCTCAATCCATGAGTTCCTGATTCCAGCTGCTGTAGCTAGTTCCCCTCTGCTACTAAGTCTGGGCTGGGACTTCCCCAGTGCCTGCCCTGCTCTGCAGCATCAGTGGTGATTGCCGTCAGGGCAGAGGGTTGGAATAAATATTGATTTTGTAAATATTTGCATATATTTTATTATTTTCATTATTTTCTTATTAGTACTATTATTATTTCATTAAAGCTGGTTTTGTTTTCCAGTCCCTAAATGCCTCTGGCTTATTCCCTTTTTCTTACCCTTTGGGAAGCAAAAGGGATTAACAGAGAGCATCTGTCAGTCATTTCGTGGATGGTCTAGCCTTAACCCTTGACAACAATATATTAAGGAACTGAGCTCCAGGAACAGCACTGTAGGGCTGAGTAACCAGAAAACACAGCAGTTCAGTGTGGAATGTTGTGTGAGGCAGAGCTGTTACTATTGCCTTTTAGAAACATAATAGCCCAAGAAACACTGATACACCTCATGCCTTCTATTCAAACTTTGATTACAGAAATGCATCACTAATCAGTTACTTTGGAAACTACAGAGACAGACAACTTGGTAAAGTATAAGTCATGGGTTAGTTAATATAAAGGATTCTAAAATAAGCCCTTTCAATTCTCCATCTCAAAAGACACATCAGAGTATTTTCTTACTATTGTCTTATGAAGAAAATATCATTAGAGAAAGGAGGTGTCATCGCAAACTCAGTCTAAAATCTGCAGAGAAACAGGGAATTTACAGCAGCAGAGACAAGATGATTTTTTTTACCTATAACCATAAACCTAATATATATCTGAGAGAACTGAAGATCTACGCAACATTAATATAGTGGGAAGCATTAAGTCCTTCTGATATTTGAGGGGAAGACCAATATGAGGAATGTAGACAATCTTTGCTGCAGTCTGGCTGTAACTGAACCAGAAAGGAGTGTATACCAGAAACCTGTGTCCTGGCTAGTGACATGGAGATGCTCAGATGAAGCTACAAAGGGAAAATTAATTGCTGTCAGGAAAACATTAAGAAAAATGTTTAGCAGAGCACTCAAACCATTTAGTAAAAATACTGACTGGCAGGGTCCTATAAGCTATGCTTACTTTCTCTCCAGAGGGTACCCTAACCATAATACACTATGGTCAGGATTTCTGCCTGGCACGATAAGTATTTTATGAACCTCTGCAAAACAGAATAGCTTTAGCTGAAAGAAGTCAGAGAAGTTATGTCCAGAGCATTTATCTGGGAGGCAGGTGACGCAGGTCGGGATTTTTTCAGACCTGAGCTTGAGTTTACTACATTCACAGCTAGTAGTCTTAAAGCTGGACTCGTGGGTTTAAAGCGGGTACTACATAATGTCAGACCTGAAAGGTGTATTCTGGGCCTCCTGAATGGAGCAACTTCTATGAGTAAAAATAAACAGGCCCTCAAGCTCATTTTCAGATCTCAGCAGAGATCCACTGCAAGCAGATAATGTAGCTGCTCAAGATAGCCTTCCCTGCTTGCTTGTGCTGCTTCATACTACTCCCTGGGCATCTGTTCCTGGCCACCATCAGAGATAAGATGCTGAACTACACAGACCCTTAATGTCACCTTGGACAGATGCTTTAATGTCCATAAGTTAACTCTAGCACAACCTCTGTTTTTATACACATTTGTTGCTACCCATTATTCTTCCAGGAGGAAGGCAGTTTCAGTGATTTATCTTAAGACGCGGATACCAGAACATTAACCTTCCTTCATTACTTGGTCCATGCTTTTCTTTCTTACCTTCATTTAGTGCTTTGCACATTGCTTCTCACTGCAGAGTTTTTGCAGGTTGAAAGGAAAAAGTAGTTATGGAGGACATAGGGAAGGAATGTATACTGAAAACTGAGAAAACAGTACATAGACAAAATGAAATTTCTCCCCTCAATGCATGCTCCTCTACACTTCTAAACTCCCTATTAATAGTTTTTTAAGCACTGCCTGAATTGCTGAATGAAAGGCAATTTTTGAGATGCAGTAAATTCAATGGAATCTTTATCTTAAATATTATTATTAAATACTTTGTTTTTACCACTGCCAGAAGTAATCAGGCAAAAGAAGGATGTTTTCATAAGTGGGAAGACCGTTATAGGTTGAATACCTTTGTACACTAGTTTTAGAAACTGTCTATGGCTGAATAAATACTAAATACTCTTATAATGCAAAGTAGGATGTGTGTTTCAGCTTTAATAGCTACTAACTCATTTAGCTGGAGGGTAACACCAGGCTAATCAAAGGTCACCCGAGTCCTCGTTGATGTTGAATGGGAGCTGACAGCTTTCCAGAACAACACACAATTCACAGGGTTTTTTTTCTGCAGGAGCAATATTCATCTGGGATTGACACAATGCTGACTTTCAAAATGATTAATTCAAATCCTTAAAGACTCTGCAAAATCAGACAACTTTTCAAGTTTTATGTCAGGGAAGAAGTACTCACCTGACAAGAAAATTCTGGTCTCAGGTAAATTACTGAATTCCAGTAGCAATATGTTTCATAAACAGCAGC
>NW_009726472.1:0-50356 GCF_000703405.1 Apaloderma vittatum | reverse complement strand
AATCAGGGATCTGTTCAGAGAACGGATTTCAGGTTGGGTAGTTTCAGCTGAAAATGACACAGGACGCAGAGTCTAAGCATGATTCAGAGAAGAGAAGCATGTATTTTTGCAGTCACAGGGACAAACAATAGAAAACATAAGAAACAACAAGGAAGGTATAGGAATGTTTATTTGTAAGACTAAATAAGATATACTTGAAATGTGCTTTGTCTTTCACAGGCACAAAAACTCTCCAGTGACATGAGAAATGAAAATGAACCTATTCAAATGCCAATCCTAATTTTTGAAAGGCACTGTGTCTCACTGCATCATAAGCTTGAATTCATATGGTATATCTTACTACCTTTATGAGTCGAAGTTCATTGTTCAAATGTGTGCATGTACACACTTTCTGGCAGATGCAACTGTTGTGATTGTGCATACAAAGTGATTATCCCTCCCTGCAGACATGCTGAGTACAAGTGAGTGTTCATGTGAAGACATGCAGCCTATTTTATGATCGTATAATATTGCCCAGAACAAAAAGACCCTTTTCTATTAGTACTTGAAATAGTTATCTGTAATGCACTCTTACAATCAAGATTATCCCTCTGAGTATGTCTCACATACACATATATTCTCTTATACTGTACCTTAGTAGATACTTTAATATAATATAACATTATATAAATAATTACAGTGGATTTAAGGTCAGGTCAAGAGGAAATGTGAAACTCATCAGTTAGAGAAAAAAATGACAGGAAATATCATACAATTAGAAAATAATTACATTTCTAATGAACCTATCTCTGGCAAGAATGTTTGCCCATGAACCCATGGAGAGAGGGGATGTTCTTTGAAAAGATAACAAAGTAGAAAAAAATGCTTTGCTGTGTGGCTGCAAAGGAAATTAAAAAGATTATATATCTATGTGTAATAAATGTAATTACATAGGTTATGCAACTGCAAGGTAGAATATACCCATAAATTGCAAAGTCAGAGACTTATATATAGCTGTCTAAGCAGCCAACTGAAATTCCTTAATCCTCACTCTGTCAGACAGTTAGAATCGTTTTCCAGAACAAGAGCTCCAGGACTGTGACTACAATCACTCTGGAGGAGATGGCCACTGTAGAGACCATATATTCAGAGACGTTCCTCTGTATTTGCAGCTCCGCTTATAGCACCACTCTGGATTTCCACAGCACAAGATCTGACAAAACTAGTGAACTAAAAAATGGCATAGAAGCTTCACAGCTGCAATCTCCTACCTTTACAGCCAAGTATCAGGAGCAGGGTACCACGTCTTTCTGTAGGGGAAAACACAGTCATTAAACTGCTTGTGTAGAGGGAAGAAGTGATTTTGCTCTTACTTTGTCTTCTGAATAAATCTGTTATTGTGTTTAACTGAAGTTCTCACTCATACTTAGCATTTCTAAATACCTGTACCAAGGAGAGAAAAAGAAGCCAAGTGAAACCAGCTCCAATTCAGAAAGGCAGAAATGTTATGAAAATATCTTAGCAAATCTTTTCATTTCATTTTAACAATTTTTAAAATTAATTACAGGTGGCTAAAATGTTTTGTCTTTTGCAACTTAAAATTTGAGCATTTGAAACTACTAGGTGAAGAACTTGAGTGGCAGGCGTTGTAAAAACTTATCCTGTAGAATTGCTTTCTTCTCAGCATCTTTTCTTCACTTTCTATTTTGGGTCATTTTTGCTTGTTCTTTTTGTATAACTACACTCTTTTTTAGTACATACCTTTTCAAATTCTAATATCATTTATCTTTGGGTAGCATGACACCCATAATATTGACTGCAGTGGGCCTCCCTGAATCCTTCAGCATCACCCTAACTGACAGCATTAGTTATCCACTTTGGGATGCTGGGAAACTGATGGTAGCAGGGACAATATCAGAACAGAATTCTTCTTTCTTTTCCATTTTTCTTCCTTCCTTATCTTCTCTCTTATATTTTCTTTCAGTTTCTCACTGCTGATTAAGTAGAAATGCTGTTTCAGAAAAGAGAACACTTCCTCTCTTAAGTATTTGTGCTGGTAGTTAATGTATATTAAAACCAAATTACCTTCAAATAGTTCTCCTTTGCCTTTCCCCTTCACTAATATATTAGAAAGCTTCACTAAGACAATTTGTAGACTAGTTTTCAAAGGGCAAAGTCTCACTCAGGACTCTTTTATTCCTGATTAGCCTGACCACACGTTCAATAAAGTGCAATTATAGATCTACTCAGAAGTGAGAGTGTGGGAACTCAAGGGAGGAAGTCATGACTTGATTTTTTTTCTCTCAAGTATTTTTCCATTGCAGTTCTCAGGTTATACTAAGGAAAAAAAAATTCAGCAGCATTCTAGCTTTCTTCAAATCTATACTTTTCGCTGCTTTTCCTGGTTTGGGTTTTGATAGTTGTGGTTTTGTTTTGCATTTTCAATATTTTTGTTGGAGTATTTTTTGATTTTTCCTCTTTCAAGTGGAGAGATGTTTTCTTGCACAAATGTGTTGCTGTATTCATCCTTTCTAGTGGTACTTGTTCTGAGTCAAACTGATTAAATTCACAGAGACATAGTCAATTCCAAACACAGCAGGGACTTGAATTTTTAGACAAGAGTATTGTCCTATGTGTCTTCTGCTGTTACAGTCCAGTAGAGTTAAAATAAGACGAATATGAGAAAATTCGTCAGCTGTTAGTCAATTTATGTGTTCTTTAAGAAACAGTAAGAAATTGTCCCTTTCATATATATCTATTTTGACAGGAAAATAGCAGCGTCCACCAAAATGGAAAATGCAAGTTATTAGCAATTTCACATAAGAGAAGCATACCCTGATTTTCAGTCATTTGTGAAGATATATTATAAGTCATAACTAATGAACTAACATCATTCCCTGAACTATCATCTGCTGAGAGTAATAACTATGTCAGAATAACATCCCCAGTATAGTGGGACTCCAGCCAGTTAACATACAGGTAGTGTGGGAAGCAGCCCTTCACACAGATGTTATGTAAGAAAAATAGGCTATTTAGAGTTGTATGTGATAATTTGGCTCACAATAAGATGACAGTCCTATTCAAACAAATAACAGAAGTCTTTTAAGATTATTGCCCAAGAATAGCTATGTACCTGAGATACTTGAAGCAGGAAGAGAGAATAGGAGAGCAGATTTAGTACCTGGGCAGAGATGAGTTGTTGGTACATACCTTTATTGCTCCTGTTTGCTTGCCCACAGATCCTTGAGCTTCCTCAACATCAAATGCTATCAATTTAATCTAATCTAATAAATTAAAATAAAGTCCTGGGCCTGGAGCAGAGGGTATATATTAATTTGCTCTTGAGCAACATGTGTTGTAATGCAATTATGCTGGTGTTTTCTAGTGAACAGCTTTGGTGGCAGATGCAAAGGAACTCTGCTAGCCTGTGATATTCAGCCTCCTCATTGCCAGCAGCGTGTAGACTAGCTAGCTAGAAGGCAAGACTCATGCAAGGTAAGAGTCAGAGCCAGACTGCTGTCCAGTGCAGCAGACAGCTGATAGCAGTGCTTCATCATGTGGTCTACTTTGTTCACAGCAGCCCCCTGGAAAGCTGAGCTGACTGATGATGATGCCAGCAGAAAAGATGGGATAGGTAACATGTAGGCATCTGCAACTAAATTCTCTCTTTTATAACCCTCCCACCTTTGTTTGGGTACCTTGAGCAATGTACAAACAAACATTGTAAGCAGGGTATAAACCACTTAAAATTATAAAGCAATTATTTATGACTTTATTATTTATGAGCTCTTCACCCAGTAGAACTAGGATCCAGGAGCTACTACTGGTCTCAGTATTAGTATGCTCATCATGTGGTCTCTGGAGTCCAGGCAGAGTTCTCTCAGTAGAGGAAGGATTGGCCCTTGCTGGTCCCTGGAGTTGACGCTCAGTGTAACTGACTTACTATATTCTGACCCCTTGTAATATTTTCTACTTTTGTAATATTTTCTACTTTTCACGTTTCTTGTTTTCCTCTTGAATTCTTGATCTGCAATCTAACCTGTCTCAACAATTCTACCTCTTCAATTTTGTCTTTCTTATCTCATGTGGCTCTGCTCCACAGTCCACTTGACAGCTCTTTTGGACAACTTCACAATTTCTATGGCAGCCTCAGCTAAGGCTATGCATCTGGGACATACTAGACCTGAGCTGAACCATGGGGAGGGCTGAGGGTGTTGCAGAGGGGGCCACAGAGCAAGTGGGTTGCAGTTACCCAGCTGTACCATATCAAAAGTAGACATTGGACCAGAGACACTGAACCTTTTATTTCTTTCCTGAAACAGAAGCCATTACTCCTCTCTCTCTCTCTGTCTTGCTCGCCCTCAATGATTTCCTTTCAAGGACTGTTATTGACATCAGTGGCAAGCTAGTCCCATGAAACAGACACCGAAATCCATTTTTATCACAAATGTTGAAAAACCATTAGCTGCTTTGCTTGGAGCCTATCCTGGTTACAAGAGCTACAGTCATGAGGAAGACAGTATTGTCAACATCCCCTATGTCAACACAGAATCATAAAATGGCCTAGGAAGGGAGCTTAGAGATCATTTTAATCCATCCTCCCTGTCGTCAGGGACTCCACCTCTCGAGTAGATCAGGCAACACATGGGGACCGAACGGGAATCAAACCCGCGACCTTGGTTCAACTGACTGAGCTAACCAGGCCCCTAAATAGAGGAAGCTTAGGGATGACTTGGTTTTAGAGGTGAAAGATTAGGTAGGGATGATATGGAAGTAATCAGTCTCCTCTCTTGTTCTGGTATCTCTGAAAGCTTCCTCCTGAAGAAAGCC
This sequence comes from Apaloderma vittatum, assembly GCF_000703405.1. NCBI lineage: Eukaryota > Metazoa > Chordata > Aves > Trogoniformes > Trogonidae > Apaloderma > Apaloderma vittatum. The sequence goes on along the minus strand of NW_009726472.1, from coordinate 45,547 downwards.
CTTTTGTCATAGTTCCTTCAGCAAAGCAGAATGGTATGCAGACAAAAGCAGCACAAATGCTGTTTCCTTTCTTAGTGAATTTCCTGCCAAGTGGGTGGGGATCATCTCTTCTAATATCTGGGTTACTTAAAAGTCAGTTCTTATCAGTGAACAGGGAGAGCAGTGATCCCTTTGCAGGACTGGAACAAAAACAAGGAAAGACTGGTGTATTTATCCAGAGTCACCTTCTGAGATTCAGTGTTACAGGAGGCCAGAGTCCAATTTTCTCTAGTTTTAGCTGTGCTAAATGGTCTTATGGATAAACATGATTTTTGTTGCATGAACTAAATTTAAATATAATCATATATTTTTCTTCAAGGCATAAAGTGATTACTGAAAGAATGAAGGAAAAAATCCTGTGCCTCAGTCCATGCATTCCAAAATGCTGTTGGCTAAATATAATTAATAATGTCTTTGTAGCACCAGATGTTAGTTGATTCAAGAGACAGAAAATAAAACAGAAATCTACTACCATTTGCCTAAAACTATTATTTATTTATTTTTAGCTGGTGAGTTCAGGACAGTTTTCTTAGGTGGTTATTTACCCAAGGAGGTAAAAAATGTCAAAATATGTTTATTGATCTAGCATACTAGAAACATTTGTGTTTCACTTTACAGTCACTGAAGCTGATGGAAAGTTTGCATATTATTCCAGTGGCAACAGAATAAGACTTTTAAGTGGAAACAGGCAAAACATGATCAGAAAATTTAAATGTTTAACATGCAATTCACTGAAAATTCTCTTAGGTTTCAGAAATAATCTGATCAAGACTTGGAAGAGGAGAAGCTATCCAAAGTCAAAATGTCTGTATAACAAGATCTTTCTGCTTCATTTGTTTCCTCAAACAATTAATTCAGTGCAAAAGTATTATTCAGCATAAGCGAATACAAGGATTTATTTTAATATTTTATCTAATCATTAAAAATCCCAGTCAAACATAGCAAATTTTGCTTGTCTAAGGCTGATGTTAACATCAAGTCCATGCAAAGCCTTTATGTTTTCTGCCTTGTTAATATAATTTTTAAAATAAATATCTAAATGTGATGGGGGGGGGCTAGACTTGACTAAGTATAGTAGACTTAAACGTAATATTCTTGACAAGAACAAAGATGTGAGAACAACTGATAGCAGAACTGCTTTACTGTTGGAAGACTTCAGTGAAGTGTTACTGAGTTCACAGCCCTTTAGATCTCACCTGGCAGGGTTATAGTGCCTCATATCCCCAGAGGCTCCTTTGCATCATGCAGCTAGGAAGGTACCTGGATTTGGTTGCCCTGCATTCTGTATACTTGGTAGTTTGGGAATAATTGTTTTTATCTCTTTCCTTTCCTTTCTCTGAGCTGGTGATAACAACATCAGAAGGATTTCGACTTTCCAGTACTTAATGGGAGACTACAGGAAAGCTGGAGAGGGAATTTTTACAAGGGCATATAATGATAGGACAAGGGGGAATGGCTTTAAACTGAAAGAGGGTAGATTTAGATTAGATGTAAAGGTATTTCTGTGAGGGTGATGAGGCACTGGAACAGGTTGCCCAGAGAAGCTGTGGATGCCTCTTCCCTGGCAGTGTTCAAGGCCAGGCTGGATGGGGCTTTGAATAACTAGATCTAGTGGGAGGTGTTCCTGCCCGTGGCAGAGGAGTTGGAACTAGATGATCATTAAGGTCCCTTCCAACCCAAACCATCCTGTGATTCTCTGATTTAGATGAGAACATAAGGAGCAGAAATTTTTGGTTCAAATACATTCTGGCACAATTTCACAATTTGTTTTTGTGCCGCCATAACTGATTTTCAGCACCTAGAAATTAAAAAATTGCACATGCACATAGTTAGTACTTGACAAACAGAAGACAGCTGAACTAGACTTCAAATGTTTTTATGCTCAGGCAGTTCGGAAGTCAGTGGCGTAAAAAGCATATTTAGTGTTGTTAAATCCAGCCTTCTCACCCCCACAGCCAACACCCCCATCTTGTTCTACCATTTGGAAACAGCGCTGCTATACACCTCCCAGAGACCAACTGGTAGCCTGAAATATTTTCTGAAATATTGCAGCCGCATGTGCAGGTGTTAAAAGGCATTTTAGCAGGACAAAAGTAAATTTCACTGACGATCCATGGACTTTCCTTTGCTCAGCCTCACTGCACAGGGGAAGGCCAGGGGCAACACTGACAGCTTCTGATAAGAGGTGGGTACATTCATTCCCTTGCTGTTGCAAAAATGCAGGGATGTTCTCTGCAACTGCAGGAGTGGATGGTTCTCACATGAATTTTTATTCTTTTTCTGTAGTTTCAGACATCTTCCCAAGTCGTTTGCAGCATTGCACCTTTTTGATACTCAGCTCTATGCAAGTTTCAGCTAAAAAGAGTGGGCAGAGAAGGAAAACAGGGGGATGAGGGATGGCGAAGGACTCCACTGGCATAATCTGTGAGAAAAAAAGCAACTGTAGGGTTTCTATGGTGAGGTCTTCCCATTTTTAGAAGTTCAGCTGCAAAATAATATCAAATGTAAGTATTAAATGCAGTATGTCATCAGGTCATCAGTCGCTTCAGATAAAGACCCTGCAGAAATAGGCTTAGACTTGTTTTTCTTAAAGAATCATTTATAAAGAGACACAGATTTAACTGCAGAGACAGAGATATAATGTGGCTAAAGGAGCAGATAATAAACACAAAGGCTTGGGCTAAGTGAAGAAAATTTTGCTTAACACAAATGAGTTGTATCACATTGCTTACAGGGAGAAAATCCAAAATAAAAGACTGCCTCTTCAAGAATCTGAAAAATTATGTTCACTGAAGTGAGTGTAATGGGATTCCATTCGCTGCAGGAAATCTGGGTAAAATGCAACACACTGATTTTCCGTTCATATTATCATAGCCACAAAATCCACTTAGTGACAACATTTTGAGTCTCCTGTTTGTGTTTCATTCAGGCAAAGCACAGGTCTGAGATTGACGCATGATAGGAGTATACATGTATATAAATTATAGTATACAGTATACAAATGATAGTAAAACCAAGTAAACAGTGGTGGATTAAGAGTAAAGGGGACTTGATATCCTCAGATCAATATCCTGCCCTTGTTCTCCCGACACATGCATATCACAGCAGATCAGGCTGCAGACACCACTCGGATTACTGCCAGGGTAATTTCCTTCAGAAGCTGTCTGTTCCGGAGGTGGACAACCAGGGTACCTGCTAAGGGATGCTGATCATCTTTCACTCCATGCTCCAATGATGATTTCAAAAGGAAAGCACAGGAAACGATGGTAAATGATGGTAAATGTATAAGGGCTCAGCTGCAGTATATATATATATATATGGCAGCTGCAAAACACTTATTTCTATCCATTTCTACTATGAGGCCTTGCAATTATGTTTTTCACTGATAATATAGGACTTAAGAGCCCTAGAGAACAGAGCCTCTCTAAGTAACAGCAGATACTATCCTCTTTCTTCAGCTAAATTGCCATAGTAGTAAGGAAAATTATTTTAGTTAACTGAAGGAGTTTATTTTTTTTGGAGAGTGCATATCTTTGATAGCCTAAATCAAGAATTTGTGACTCTATTGAAATCTCGCTGCTAAAACTTGCTGGAACTGCAAATTTCTGTGTCAACCTGAATCCATCTTAAAAGATGAAGATGAAAATTCATCAGTATTACTAATCATAAAGAGGAGATTGATAATTATATTATGTGCTACTGAATAAGAATATAGATATAGAGAGATACTAAACTTCAGCCTGACTTTTCATGAAAGTAATTAAAAAAATACTGACTTTTTTTTATTTCCTTAAAGGTTTCCTTGTTGCAAAATCACAGAAGTAACAGACATAATATTTATTTAAATAAGAGTATTTCAGCTCTGGAGGTAGTTAAATCATACACTACGTTCTGCCTTTAGTATTTAAGCAATGTATCCAAACTTAATAGCCTCAGTGTATTTGGAGTTCAAATTTAGGCATGGATTAAATGTTTCTTTTGACTATTGATCATTCCCCATTCCCTGGGAACCCTCTGCAAGGGTGAAAATGTAGATTGTTTACACCCTGATGAAAAATCATATTTTCGTGGTGTATACCACACTAGAAACAGGCTTCAAAATCAGAGGTATGTTTGCATCCGGAAGCCCTTCTGCATTCAGTGCAGTGTATTTGACTACATTTATGACATAGTCCTTTTATTTTAAACAGTGAGACCCATATGACAAATGCAGTTGCTTGGATATATTAAAACTAGCTTTAAACTCACTAGCTCTGGTCTATGGGTCCTGTGTGCCTCCATTCTCAATCAGGTTGTGGTGTTCAATTTGAGCACTTTGTGGCCACTGATGTCTATACACACGCCAGGCTAGCTTTGGCAATATACAGGTATCTCCAGTTTGTCACCTGTTAGATACTTCCTCTCTTTTCTGTCATATTATTTTTGCTTGCTTTTGCCAGCAGTTCTGCCAATTCAGTCCTTACGGCGCTCAGCCTATCCTTACAGCACCTCTCATCCTATCCTGCCATCTCAGCAACACCCGAACAGGGCATTAGCTTCTGCTGGTGATGGGTTGAAAGCTCACTGGTGACCATAAGCCTGAGGACATGTCTCTGGGGCTGCTCAACAGTGGAGGATACTACTCTTCTACTCAGGTCTGTAGCATCTAGAAGGAGTGATTACTGATGAAAGAGGAGAATACCTTGGCCATGGAAACAGCTCTGGTAGTGAGGATGAAACAGGCAGGAGGGTAAGAAGAATTCGGATGTTTTACATTATGCTTACAGAAGGGGTTTAAGGTGTATTAAGTATTAGAGTCAGAAAGGTGAAAGGCTTCAAAGACCACAGGCTAAAGAAGGAGGGAGGATTTTATAACATAAGCAGAGCCTCTGTGGACAGCTGGCTTTTCCCTTGGCTGGGAGCCTTCAAAGGAGAGCAAATCTGGTCTTCTGCTGGTGTCATGAAGCTGGATGAGGATTACTGGAGAATTTATCTATTATTTGAAGAAATTAAGTTGGCTATCAGTTCAGCACATGAGAAAGTCCGACTGCCAAATGAAATTTTTTTAATCGCAAAACGTAATTCTCTGAGATTTACACAAGACTCCTCAGACTTCTAATGTTTAGGATTTTTTTTTTTTAAGATTTCCTGCACTTTCTTATCAGAATCATCCTGGTTCTGTGTTCAGGTAGCACCAGAAATTGGTGTTCTCTTAGCCAACATCTAAGAATGTTCTAACTGATAAACACACTTTTCCTGAAGAAAATTATTTGTGATGGAATCAGGGCAATTTTAGCAAAGGGACAGACAGTAATAGATAGAGAGCAACCTCATACATCATTCCCAGGAGTCCCAGAAATGAAACTAGGAATTGTAAATATTTACTCTTAGTTTTGGGTTAGCACTGGAAATTTGTGGAACTGGGACTCATAAGCCATGAAATGAGACAATATTCATGTCCAAGTATTACGTAATCTGTAATTATAAATGTTATCTGCATAGATGTCCTGCACCTTTAGACTTGATCCTTGCAGACTTCTTTGATGTTCAACACAGGAAAAGAGGAGGTCTCACACCTGCTTACCTTTGGTTATTCAGGAAAAAAAAAAAGAAAAAAAATTTGAATCATCTTTCAGTTTTCTTTTCCGCCACTTCACCACCATGCCAGACTTCCTCCTTGTTTTACTTTCACCTCTTTCAAGCCTCTTTCAAATGCTTCTTTTGTGGAACTGTCACAGATCACTGCTTAGCAGAAAGGTTGAATACATATTCCCAATAAATATACCACTAGAACAGACCAAGGCCCAAGGCAAGATCTTCCTAAGCATGGCATTGCCAGGCTGTATTACCTCTCTTTACCCCTGCAGAAGTCATATTTCCCTTCTGTTTTGGCAAGTAAAAAATAATAAATAGAAAACCATTTTTTCTTGACTAAATCACATTTGAGAGCAGCACTTGATTGGCAAGGAGAAAAATGAAATGCGTTAGAATATAAAATCAAGAGGTAGAAACTATTTCACTACAACAGCTTTCTTAGCCTTTTCTGTTTCACATCATTCATCCATATAATTACTTCCCGTATTTAATTTGTACTAAAGCACTGATTTTACTCTGCTTGTGCACGCGGCAGCTCCAGTACTGCCTAAAACTTGGAAGGAGACATCTTTCTAAAGAACAATTTGAGTCATACTCCTTGCTGAGGACGGCCTGAGCAGCATCTCCCAAAACTGCAGTATCAGCAGAAGAGTATACATTCTAATATTTATTAATCCCTCTGTGAACAAAATCACTAATCCTCATTGCCGGAACTTTAGGCTATCAAACAGGATAAGCATTGGGAACCTACCAAATGGGCCTGATTTGTGTAGAAGACTATATCTGGTAACAATTTTAATACAGCGAGCTTGCTTTTTATGGGGATACTCTACCTCTGTTTGGCTTCTATTCTTTCTTATACAACTTTTATATGATATAAAGGTGGATGTGAAAAGCAGCTTTGTCATTTCATTGGTTGCTTTTTATTGCACAATTGCATCACTGACTCTGCTACATTTACTTCAACTGTATACAATTTCCCCACCAAAATTCTGTTTTGCATAGATTATATTATTTTTGTATTCTTCTAAGGAATATGATATTCTTTTATTTATTCTTCTAATATTATTCTTCTAGTGAATTATATATACCAGAAACATTTCAAAACTAGTATTAGCTTCTCCATGTTTTCCCATGTAGCCTGTTTAACATAATTTAACCTTGAGGAGTAATTTTATTCTCTGACGTAAACTTGCATTTTTAGGGTGTAAGAAAACATTCACAAACCATAACTAACTCTGTTACAGTTTTAAAAAATTGTTTTAAATGTCCCAGAATATGACAGCAACTCTTGTATCTAAGCCAAGTATCACATCAAATAAAAAGTGGATAATTTGTCATGTAGACAGCATTTAACACATTAGCAATTATTTAGTTTTCAACTTGCAAAATATTCTTTTTTTGCTATGAATTAATTCAAAGGGAAAAGCAAGTAAATTTCCAATATTAACATATGTAAATCTTTAAATCAAAGCACCCGGAATTATACCCTTTGAAAAATCCTGCCGTTTTTTTTCCTATCCAGCAGTTAGAATGACAATGACTATGATCCAGAGCTGCCTGCCTGTGATGTTTGGAGACTAATCTCACACAATAATGAAAGATCGTAGGCAAAGGTAATAGATAAGGAAAAAATGCTAAAGGAACACCAGGAGAAAGCTCAAAGTATTTTGTGGAACAACACACAGTAGAAGTTTCCAAAATCAGAAGAGCACTGACAAGATGTACACAGCTACAGGATTGGGCAGGATCCCAGTGGGCCAGAACATGATGTCCTTTCCTGAGGTTATGTCAAATTTGGAGCAATGTATATATAACAAAGCTGAGCCATTTTCAGGGTACAGTTCACTATGTAGTACGTAGCAGGGCCCTTCCATTCAGTTTCCTACACCATATCTTTTCCAGAAATGCAATGACATTTGTATGTGACATAGAAGAATTCAGCATCCATTAGCCTGTCATCATAGACTCCCAGGTTGGCAGGACAGAGTGATACCCCTTCTAGGGTCGTGTATTTTTCATTCCTCTTTTAATTACCACAAATGCTTTCATACATTTCTGACATTGACAGAGAAAAGCAGCAATCTCAATAAAAGTATTGAACCCTGAATATTAGACTCAAATTTATGTGGCAGTTTAGAGACATGATGCCTCATTCCAACAGACATACATTTTGGAAGCACTGGCAAGCCATTACCTGATGATGTTCCTCATGATTATAGGACACTGCTGCACCATCTACAAGGCTTCAGTATGACTCAGTCTCCTAATTTTTACGATGCACCATAAAATGTTTTGGGTTTTTTTTGTTGCTGTGTCTCCAATATTCTTATAGCCTAATGTTTCTTAATTTGGACTTATTTTTCAGGTCATCAGTTCAGTTCTCCGATATTGTTGTCCTAAGGATTTACAACCAGTTCATTGTTCTTCAAACATTATTTTTCTTTGCTTCTAGTTTTGCCTCAACTTTCTACAGACTGAAACCAATATTTCTATTGTGGTCACATAAACTGTATCAACGTAATCCTGTCACACCAACTGAGAAAGCCCAGTTTCATTTGATAAATGAAGTGCGTATTTCCAGATGCTCAGATATTTTACATAATGGAATGAAGTGAAATCAGATCAAATGGAACCAGATCAAATGGAATCAGATCAAATGGAATAGAAGTACCCTTTTCAGACGAAAAGGTTGAGTTCTGAAGTATTTCTCCACACAGAAAATAATCCTTACTGCATTCATTCATACCAGGAGAAATGTAAAAAGTTCAAAGTCCAACACAAATAAGTAACAGCCTTGGCTTTTTCTGTCAGCACTTACCATAACTACCTCCATCATTGCCCCAATTCTATGTCCCACAAAACCTATACCTGTGTTGAAGTCAGAACAGAGTGCAGAGGTGTCTCTCCTGGATCACCAGCATGTAACTCTCACAGAACAGAGTCAAAGAATCATAGAATGGCCTAGGCTGGAAGGGACCTTAGAGATCATCTAGTCCAACCTCCCTGTCATGGGCAGGGACGCCTCTCAACTAGATCTGGCAACACATGGGGACCAAATGGGAATCAAACCTCCAACCTTGGTATTATCAGTACCATGCTCTAACCGACTGAGCTAATCGGCCCCCTGGAGGAGCTGTTGTTTCTCATTCCAACATCTGGAATGTGTACCTGTAAGGTATGTTACCTCCTCAGCAATAGCTAAAGGGCTTTTTCAGAACTACCCGTAAGACTTCAAAGCTGGTTATATCAGTGCACGGGTTTTGTCTGGGACAAAGTTAATTTTCTTTGCAGATTTTTTGGATTTATGACCAAAATAGTGCTTTAGCTATTGCTGAACCATGTTTACACAGTGTCAAGGCTTTTTCTGTTTCTCTGACTGTCCCAACAGTGAGAAGGCTGGGCAAAGACGAGAAGCTGGGATAGGACACAGCTGGAACATCTTACCACAACTTTACAAAGCAGTTCCCGCTCGGTCCTCATGTGTTGCCTGGTCTAGTCGAGAGGTGGCGTCCCTGCCCATGATAGGGAGGTTGGATTAGATGATCTCTAAGGTCCCTTCCAGCCTATGCCATTCTATGATTCTATGATTCTATCCCCCCATCTATTGTCATGCATAGATATAAAAGGTGGGATAAAGAAGGAGGAAGGAGGGAAGTTTGGAATTGGGGCATTTCTCTTCCCAAATCACCACTACTCATAACGGAGTCCTACATTCTTAGAGAAGGATAAACACTTGCCTGTTGATGGGAAGCAGTGAATGAATTTCTTTTTTGCTTTTCTTGTGTACACAGCTTTTACTTTACCTATTAAGCAATCTTTATCCCAACCCACAAGTTTTCTGTTTTACTCTTGTGATTCTCCTCCCCATCCCACTAGAGTGGAGCAAATGAAAGGCCGTGTGGGGCTGAGTTGCCTACTCAGGTTAAGTCAAAACAGTCAGGGACAGAAAAGATTCATATCTGATCTTCTTCTACAAAAAGAACAAAGAAAAGCAAATTAGTGAACCTTTAGCCACAATGTGCCAAATTTTTAATGTTAAGACACAGTAAGAATCCGAGAAAAAATACTGTGGATTACCTAAATGATTAATGTATGTGCGAAGAAAGCTTCTGAAATCTATAAAGGAAAAAGAAATGGAAGGAGTCTGTGACTCTTCCAAGTGTAAAGGAGAAGAAGATCTAAGGTGTGAGGCTGTGTAAAAAATGCTTAAATTCCTCATTTTGTCCATGACAAGTGTAAGTAGACTAGACAGAGAAAACAATCCTCTCCTGGATTTCTTGCAAGTAGATTTTTTCAAAAGTACATTGCAGACTTTGCTTTTATCAGCTATTAAATAATCTCCAAGTGACTATAAAATATCCCTATATGCATGATCCTTAAATCTACATTCTTGCCCTAGGTCATCTGATAACAACAAAATGTGCAAAAGTGCTGTGCTATGGAGAGATGATGAGTACCAAGATAATAGTTGCTGCTTTATTCTGGTAGCCAAAGTTCTGAAGCCAGAAGTTTCATTCTGAAGTAAGTGAAAAAATACTGCAGTTTGAATATTATTTTCTGGGTGTTTGCAAACTAGGATTTATCCTCTTCCTCCTGCCTTGAACACATCTCTTCCAAAAGCCACATCTGGTGTGAGTGGCACTCCTCCCAGGCACTGCTGTCAAAAGTCTTTTGTGTGCCTTAATGCCCACAGTGGCATGGCACCAAGATAACTTTTATTATAATTTTATTTTCAAGTGGTGGGGAAGGGGAATAAGGTAGCAAAGGCAAGGGGAAGAACCTGGAGCAAGCACTTCATGATTCAGACCTGAAGGAGGAGAGGAGGCTCTCTGTCATGCAAAGCATCAGCAGCAAATCTCCCAGTCAAGCCTGAAGCAGCAAAAAGGAGGAGGCTGGCTGGAGAGGAGGTTTTAACAGATGGTTCTGATGAAGCAGATTGAGTTTCACAGGCTTGCATATCTCACAATAATAGAAGCAACATGAAAATTAATCCAAAAGCACACATGAAATTAATGACGGTGGAGGAGAAATACCCTTATTTCTCTGTAGAGATGGAGTAATGATATGTTGTCTTCTGGTTAGCTGCGATTAGACAGATTGGGAACTACATCAATGAAGCTGAAATGCAGTTGGATCATGAGCAGAGGAATTGCTGAGAATTCTGATAGTCTTCTGAGCACGACTACTGATAGACTTGCAAACAGAAGTAACATGAAGATTATTATATCAAAGTTGTGTCAGATGTCATCTAAGTGACATTAGAGATGAATGTGAGACATGAACTTAGGGTAATAGAGCTGTGGCTGTGTCTATGCCCTTAAACCAAATGTTACATTTCAAAAATATGTAGGAATTGAGTCATCATGACCTTTCTACATGTTATGTCATCTACTGTATTCTCATTTCCAGAAAGTAGCAGTTCTGTTTTCTTTGGTCTTCTGTAATTAGTTATGAAGTGCTGGACTACAGGCTGGATAGACTAACACTTGATCGAGATTTCTTTGGCATAGTTTTCTTTCCTAGTGCGTCTGAATGCCTTATTAATAGCTTTTAGTTCATTTACATTTAAATTTAACTCATATTAGAATTCATGTATTCCATTGATATACTAATCTGTTTCTCAGTTTATGTCAATCTGGGAACTTGCTACATCCCTGAGTATTTTGTGCTCATATTAAAACTGTTTAAACATGATAATATTTTATGACATGTTTAACAAATTAATTTCAAAAGGTTACTAATTTTGACATGAACTTCTGAATTAATTTATCAATATGATTTTTCAGGTACTATTATTTATAGTCCACATTTTTCGTAAACATCTGTAGAAAAGATAGTGGGTAATTAAGAACAAAAACCTAGAGTCAAGGTATTTAAGAGTCAGGTAGACATAGTGCTTAGGAATATGGTTTAGTTAAGGACTTGTCAGCATTAGATTAATGACGACTCAGGGATTTTAAAGGTCCTTTCCAATCTAGGTGATTCTGTGATTCATTTACTACAGTACCTCCAAGTGGTCTGTGTTTTATCAGTATGAAATGGATGGAATAAGCTCAGTTAGGACAGTCAGGTTTCATCCACTGGCTGAATGCTGGTTGGCTGCGAGTGGAGTCAGCTGCAGGATGCCACGTCCTTTCGAATTCCCTTGGTTCAGGAGGAGATTGCTCTCAGCTCCTGGTTCTGGAGATGAGTAAAAGACATTCGTAAACAATGAAACCATTACAGCAGAGATCTTGTGGTGCCAGGGTGTTGGATTTGGGGACTTCTAAAACTGATCACTGTTGTCCTTCAGTTGCTCTATGCTTTCCATGGTACAGGAACGTGTGTGTTACTTTGGTATGTCGCAGAAAGCTAATTTGGTAGCCAAAGCTCCATTTCTCAATTTAAATCTTCAAGGTTAGGGTAGTTGCCTTAAGACAAAACAAAAAGCTGATACACCCCAAGCACTTCCAAGACACAGGTTGCAAAGCAAAGTAGAGCTTTGGAGGATGGGACGGGGAGGGCAGCGAAAGAGTATTTGGAATTTTTTTAAAAAATATCTGCATCACATCAACTTGTCCATTATAGAGCAATTAGGTTTATATATTTATGTATACATAACACAAGCATATAGAAACTGATGTATCACATCTTTTGAGTGGTTTGTTATCCACAGCTGCCTCTGAGGAAAGGACAAAGGATGCTACCTTATCAGCCTAAACTGGAGTGAAGGCTTGCTTTTGGATTTGTTTCTCATGTTGATTTTTCATAAATTTGAAAGGTTTGCTCATTCTATTTAAAATATCCTACCCAACACCACTGATCTAGTAAAGCAGAAGGGGAGATGTGGGTGTAAGGGCTTGCTGCAGGAAGCCTTTCCAGTGGCTGCACTGACATTGTGCCCTGAGGAGTTTACTGTTCCTTCAGCCAGTTGGTTTTAAATTCTGACAGTCACAAACTCTGTACAAGAAGGATTCAGCATACTCTATGAGTAAGTATTTTATTTTTAGTCTCCCTGAATCAAGTGACAGGTGGGAAGTGGGAAAGGAAGTTACACTGGGGGAATATTTTAGAAACATCCATAGGCTGTCAGTAAAGCCCTAGAAACCAAAGCTGTGAACTATTTTCATTCCCTGCCCCTCCTCTGAGCCCTTCTATATCCCAGTCATCATACACAAAATGCTCGCTTAGAAGAAAAACTGTGGCAAAAGTGCTAAGGTTACTGAGAGATGACAGCAAAAGTGTGGATTCCTTGGGGTCAGGAGGCAACGGTTCAATATCACTCAATAGGTAGAGAGTGGTGCACAAAAAAAATCAAGTAGCACTTTTTAACAACTGTACAGTCATAACAAAGGGTTAATAAGTAATTAATAGCAATTAATGAGACCTGATGAAATGCATCTGAGGGTCTTCAGACAGATAAACTGACAGATAAAGTGGCTAAGCTGCTGTCACACAGAATCACAGAATCACACAGAATCACAGAATGTCAGGGGTTGGAAGAGACCTCAAAAGATCGTCTAGTCCAACCTCCCTGCCAGAGCAGGATCACCTACAGTAGGTCACACAGGAAAGTGTCCAGATGGGTTTTGAATGTCTCCAAAGAAGGAGACTCCACAACCTCCCTGGGCAGCCCGTTCCAGTACTCTGTCACCCTCACAGTGCAAAAGTTTTCCTTATGTTTATGTCGAACCTCCTGTGCTTCAGTCTGCACCCATTGCCCTTTGTTCTATCAGTCCATCATATATGAGAAATCCAGTGATTTTCCCACTGACTGGAAAAGGGAAAACATAACCCTCATTTTTAAAAGCAGAAAAAAAGAAGACCCAGGGAACTGCAGGCCAGTCAGTCTCACCTCTGTGCCTGGCAAGATCATGGAGTAGATCCTCCTGGAAATTGTGTTAGGGTACATGAAAGAAAAGGACAGAATTAGTGACAGCCAGTGTGGCTTCACTAAGGACAAATTGTGCCTGACACAATAGTGGACATCTATGGGGCTACAGATGGATAAAGGAAGAGAAATTGGCATTATCTACTTGGACTTCTGCAAGGCATTTTACACTGTCCCACAGAACTACCTTAAACTGGAGAGCCATCAATTTGACAGATGGGCCACTTGGGGGATAGGACATTGGCTGCATGGTCATACTCAGAGAGTTTTGGTCAATGGTTCAATGACCAAGTGGAGAGCAGTGACAAGTGGGTCAATACTGGGATCTGTGCTGTTTGACATCTTAGTCAGCGACATGGACAGTGGGATTGAGTGCACCCTCAGCAAGTTTGCCAAGACCAAGCTGTGTGGTGCAGTTGACATGCTGGAGGGAAGGGATACCATCTAGAAGCACATTGACAGGCTGGAGAGTTGGGCCTGTGCGAACCTCAAGAACTTCAACACAGGCAAGTGCAAGTTCTTGCATTTGGGTTGGGGCAATCCCAGCATATACAGGCTGGGGGATGCAGGAGGAGAAGGACTTGGGGATGTTGGTTGATGAGAAGTACAACATGACTGGTCAAGGTGTGCTGGCAGACCAGAAAGCCAGTAGCACCTTGGGCTGCATTAAAAGAAGCATGGTCAGCAGGTCAAGGGAGGTGATTCAATCCCTTTACTCCACTCTGGTGAGACCACACCTGGAATACTGTGTCCAGTTCTGGATTCCCAGTGTAAAAGGGACATGGACCTCTTGGAGTGGGTCCAGAGGAAGGCCATGAAGACAATCAGGCAGCTGAAACACCTCTCCTATGAGGACAAATTCAGAGAATTCGGGTTGTTCAGTCTGGAGAAGAGAAGGCTCTGGGGACACCTTATAGTGGCCTTCTGGTACCTAAAGAGGGCCTACAGGAAAGATGGAGAGGGACTCTTTATCAAAGACTGTAGTGATGAGACAAGGATTAACACTTTCACACTGAAAGAAGGTAGATTTAGATTCAATATTAGGAAGAAATTCTTTTCTGTGAGGGTGGTGAGATACTGGAACAGATTTTCAAGGGAAATTGTGGATGCCCCCTCCCTGAAGGTGTTTAAGGCCAGGCTGGATGGGGCTTAGAGCAACCTGATCTAGTGGAAAGGTGTTCCTACCCATGGCAAGGGGCTTGGAATTAAATGATCTTTAAGGTTTCTTCCAACCCAAAACATTTTATGATTCTATGACACTATGAATAGTTACAGGCATGAAAAATACTTGTTATAGGCAGCTACAGGCCCACCACTGCAATATTATAAACTAGAGTGATAAGTAACCTAAGAGCCTGCTGAGATTTTTAACAACAGATGAAGAAATTATTGAATAAGCTATTAATAATTTCTTAACTTTATATGAACTGTTAAATATAATCTTACATTAAAAGACTGATAGGATAATCTTATGGCAGAAAATCAAATTCAGCATGTACCTTAGAAAAGACTCTATTTAAGTAATATCAATAACATTTAAAGCTTGTTTTGTTTTAAGGGAAGGGAGAGCAAGAAGGTTTTGAAGTAAAGTACAATATGACACTTAGAAAATCCTCTAAATAAAATGATACTTTAAAAACAACTCTTTGAAATGGGAGGAATGCTATATTCTAATAAGATGAAGCTTTTGAGGAGAGGTAGGTGGCTGACAGCTCTAGAAGACCTGTCTGGGAGGGGTAGGATGGACTTGCTGCATGGTTTTGAGACGGCATTTCTTCACTTCTGTGCTTCACAAGCCTGTAGCTTGCTTGGATTTTGGTTTCACTCTGGAAAGAGATGATATAAACAGTAGTGTCACTCATTGTTTCACAAAATATTGAATAAAAATACCTGTCTCTAAAACATTTTTAGTGTAAGTTGTCTTTTCTTCTGTTGACTGACTTACACAACAGCTGGCAGAGAACAAGTTGGTTTACTATTCATCAATTTCTGACATTTATTGTAGTTGTATATGAAGAGTGATAATGAAAGGAGACAAAGAACTTTATGTACTGGGACAAGAGGAAGGTCATATTAATATTATCTGTCACGTGGTTCCTGCCCAAGAAATGGAGAGAAAGAGCTAAGAGAAAAAAGTAAAAATGTAATTTGTTGTGTCAGAAGCACAAGCCTGAAATAGGTTTACTGATATTGTTCAGCACATAAGCGAGTTGTGAAACTGAGAAATTTACTTTCTGAAGGAATACTAGGAGTTTTGTTGCTGTGGGTTTTCTTGAAGCCAGGAAGTATTCTTGCCTCTGTCCTGTCCTAATTATCTAGTAAATGGTCCATTGATTTTTTTCAAATCATGTTCACAGAATCACAAAATCACAGAATGTTAGGGGTTGGAAGAGACCTCAAAAGATCATCCAGCCCCCCTACCAGAGCAGGATCACCTACAGTAGGTCACACAGGAACATGTCCAAGTGGGTTTTGAATGTCTCCAAGGAAGGAGACTCCACAATCTCCTTGGGCAGCCTGTGCCAGTGCTCTGTCACCCTAACAGTGAAAAAGATTTTTCTAATATTTTTGTGGAACCTCCTATGTTTGAGCTTGAACCCATTGCCCCTTGTTCTGTCATTGGACACCGCTGAAAAGACCCTGCCTCCATCCTCCTGACATCCTCCCTTGCTGTATTTATAAACATTTATGTTCTTGAAAAGTGACATTTCTTTACCATATGACATGGTTGTATGTTTTTAGTATTTAATGCAACCAACAGAATATGTTCTTACACTTAAAAGACAATTCAGCAGCAATTGCAGGAAGTCCTGAATGCCTCTAAACAGAACCCTCCCTCACAGTGTGTGACCATGCGTGTCAGGCTAGCCATGCCTGTGCCTGTGCACAAACCACTGGCATGGCAATTGCAGTGCAAAGCCAGCCGGGTGCTAAGGAGCCTCTTAATCGAAACCTTTCCAAGTGCTGGTTCCCATCATATGTGCACTCACCAATGTCATGGGCTTCTACAGCTTCTTTACTGTTCTGCAGCCCTCAAAACTTCCTGTGTTTGCTGCTGGTGCTGTTACTCATAGAGCAGAAAAGACACCAAAATATGCTCTAAATGCGTGGGAGGCAATCTCCACAGGGAGAGAACAGAAGGCTGGCATCAAAATACATGTTTTATGCTGGATATAAGAATGTGTGATACCCAATTGGTGTGGCCAGATGCAGAGGGGCCAGAGGAAGGAGGAGCAGAGGAAGGCAGCTCAAGAGAGACGGGGAACTGCTTGAGAGAGTCCAGCACAGAGCCACAAAGATGATGAAGGGAGTGGAACATCTGCCTTATGAGGAAAGGCTGAAGGAGCTGGGTTTCTGTAGCTTGGAGAAGAGGAGGCTGAAGGGTGATCTCATAAATGTTCACAAATACGTCAAGGAGGTGTGTCAGGAGGATGGAGCCAGGCTCTTTTCAGTGACATCCAATGACAGGACAAGGGACAATGGATACAAGCTGGAACATAGGAGATTCCACACAAATATTAGGAAAAGCTTTTTCACTGTGAGGGTGACAGAGCACTGGCACAGGCTGCCCAGGGAGGTTGTGGAGTCTCCTTCTCTGGAGACATTCAAAACCTGCCTGGACATGTTCCTGTGTGACCTACTGTAGGTGATCCTGCTCTGGTGGGGGGGCTGGACTAGATGATCTTTTGAGGTCCCTTCTAACCCCTAACATTCTGTGATTCTGAGATTTTGTGATTCTGTGAAGGGCAGGAGCAGAGCAGGAGGTAGCACAGCTATACACAGTCTCCTTGCCTTGGCCTGAGGCAAGCAAGGAAAGCGACGAGAGATGGAGGCAGTTTGCAGGCACCTGTGCCCTCAGTATTGCCTTATCTCATTTATGTATCTGAAACTTACTCTACAGTCAAGAAAGAGAAGTAGCTCCAGAAGCACCTCTGACCTGTCTTTTGCACCTTTTGTAGAATTAGGTGCTTATTAGAGAAATAAGGATCTAATGCTCACACAAGTTTAGGGTGATTAGCTTCAGTGTAGGCAATTACCTTCGAGACTTTCATGTCTGAGGTCCATATTCACTATGCACAGGGCCATAAGCCCCAACATTTCTCAGTAAATAAGTGGCAATCCCATCAGGTCCCTTTCAATGCAGGGCCTTGGTGAGCCACACCAATCAAACCTGTTTAAATCTCTCTCTGGCTTGTGCTTTCATAAATCCTCATATACTTTACTGCTAAATGCAGCTCATGTTCAAACAGCAGCTTTAAAAACACACTAGAATGCTTTGTGTCTCTTAAAAGCTTGGGAAAAAAATAAGATAATGAAAAGTTGGTCCCATTATGAGCAGTTCAGATACATAGTATCTGCTTTTTCACTCAGTCTTTTGGGTTCCTTTTCTCAGTTTACAGACAGAATAAAAAAAAGTGATTATTTTTTCATATCAATTAATGAAATGAGGTAGGAATATGCATGTGATGTTTCTGTCATGTAAATAGTCACCACTTTTCTGCATCCTTTCAGTTTTATAGCTACAATGCAACTGCTGTACTTATTTTTTATCATGTTTATTATTCCACTCAGCTGTGACATATAAGAAGTCAGTTTCAAAAGACATCTTACTACTATCCATATGTATTAGTTTACCTGTAAATTTGCCAAAGAAAGTTAATGGATTATTGGTAGAAAAATGGATCAAAATTTAACTTTAGTGCTCTGGAGCCATAAGAAATTTGGTTCTGCACCACTGAAGTCAATATGAATGCTTCCATATACTTAAATCAGAACACGAGTGGGCCTCTGGTCATTTGAGGCTTCAGTAGAAAGAGAGATTAGAATGAGTTTAATTAAACACAACATAAATCGTTGACATGAGAGAGCCTAGAGAAACAGAAACTGAAAAAACAGTATTAATACAAGTTAAAAAAAGGATAAAAGTGTTTTAAATTTTGAATTACCAATACATATATAAAATACAGCTATATAATACATATATAACTATTACATAGCTCAACTACCAGTCGTTTTCCTCTGAAAATCTTTGGTCAGAAAGGAATAAAGCAATAATTACATAAGTCTCAGGCGTTCTCATTTTCCCAAATTGGTGACTTAAGTGAAGACATTGACCAAAGTGCTAAAAGGCAAGGTTCTCCAACTCCTCAACTTCTCAACTGTACCCCTCATTTCTTTTTTTTTTTTTGGATAGTGTGGTAGCCTGAAACTTTTGGGAAAAGATACTGAGTGTCACCTAGTAAGCCAGGCTCAAGGCCATTCTCTAATCAATGATCAGTTGCATATATAAAGAGGAAGGTTGCTCTCCTGTCCTGTAAACAGCGCAGAACAGGAGAGATCAACGTCAGAGCATGCCGTGGGCTGCAAGTCAGAGCAGAACTGTGCAATCTGAAAGAACAGAAAGCAAGAACTCAAGTGATCTGTGATAGAAATGCCATGCTCAAATTACAGCTATCGTGTCTGTTATCCTTCCTGTCTCTGCCTCTCTCTGACTTTAAAAAAAAAGAAATTAATCCTATCACTAATCCTGGACCTGCAGCCATTTCAGACATTTTTGATGGATTTAATTCTTCAGGGAAAAAAAATGTATTGGAAAATTCCTGCTCAGTGGCAGCCCTAATAGGAAAAGCTTCTCCCTGGAACTTGTGAGTAATTATTGGAAGAGACTAATCAGGTGAGGGTAAGAGTTAGCAGATTTTCCACAATCTGTTCATGCAAGAAGACAAAAATGGGGAATCATTTCTTTAAAGTATTTTTATTTTGAGTTTGTTTTCATTCCACATATATATCTCAAACTGAAATCATAAATAATGCTTCATATTATAAAAGTACTTTTATGTACAAAAGGAGAAATCAAAAGGTAACAGCTATATCAGGTATGAGATTTTGATAAGTATCTGTGTCTTTCTCTATATTTCTTACAGTAATTCAATCACCTTTGACAATATGTATGTAGAAGTCCACTGAGAATGGTGGACATACATTTTCTAATTTTAAAAACACATTCAGCTTGTGCAGAGGCATGAAGCAGTGTAGACTACTCACCAATATAAATTCAGTCTCTCAGTCCCTTCACCCTCTGGTATGTGCAACAGTCACTTCATTGTAACCTGTTATAAATTAGGTTGAAGGCACTTCTCTCCAGAGAAGTCTTTTTTTCTCTCCCTGTTCATACAAGAGTTAATACAATGTAGTCAGGACGTAAAATGGAGCCAGCTGGGAATCAGAGCTAGTGAAATAACAATATCAGTAATAATAATATTTTCAATTATTATTATCCTTAGAAGTTACATATTGAGTGCTGAGGTTTAGGATTGCAGAAATTCTGTGCCAAAGAAAGTTTCAGATAAAGAATGACCCAAATTCAGTGATGAGTCAGACATACAGAATCCAGAAAGTGAGTTTGGCACATGGCTCAGTTTGCACCAGTTAATCTCACCACTTAACATATAAGCCTCCTTCTGTTTCTTACACACTGATGGTACTGAATGCTAATTATGACTTCTCTTTCATGGAATCCTTATGTTTTCCAAGAGAACTTAGCTGACAGTTTGTAATTTTTATCGTTATCTCCTCATTGTATTTCAGGCCACTTCTGTGGACATAAGAATAAGCTTGCTAAAAGAGTTGGATAAATGGAAGACTGTAAAATATATCTTATTCTGTAATGCTTCTTTCATCTATAGCAGCTGGACTGATGGAAAGTTTTTCTGTTAAACTTTGAATGAATTCACTAGCAGTTATCATAGTTATTAATAAGATAACTCGTTCCAGCTTTTGCACAGAAATAGCTACTACAGCTTTTTCTCCCCAGAAGAATTTCCTCGTCAGAGCAGTGAAAGGTGTAAATGGTTTTTTTGAACACCTCTAGTGTTCGACACACCCAGGGTACCTCTAGCTCTCTATCTAGTGAGACCAGTTTTCATGGTGGTTTGCTTCCAAACCTCATAAATATGACCAGAAAGGATGCCTGTTTACTCACTAAATGGTATAGGATATCATGTACCTGTGCACATATTTTAAGCTTTGCAATTCAGAACTGCCTTTCTTTGTCATTCTTTATAGGGTATGAACCAAAAAACCTGGTGTGGTAACTGTGAATATTGTTACAAGGAGACTGTCTAGATATGTGCTTTTTAGCCCACCTGTGTTTGGAGAAGAAAAAAATCCAGATTAAAATGTTTTTAGGGTTTTTTTTCTCACACACACAAAAAAATCTTGCTGTCGCTGCTAAGACAACCAATACATGAGTAATCTAGTGCTGTAATGTACAAGATCAAAATGTACTATAACATTTTGTAAAGATCGTAGTATTTTGTGGAGATAGGTCCTCCATATGACAGCTCTTTGTTTGCAGTATGTGCAAACTCTACGAAATGTGGGTTTTGAAGAGCCATTGTATAGCATGCCTTTCAGTTCACAAAGAGGGACAGCACAGGCCACAGGGAGCTGCAACCCACTCCTGTATTTTATAAAAGTAATTTCATTACTATTGTGGGCTTCTGTACATGTTGTTCAAATTCTGAAACAGTGAAAGCTATCCCTATTTTGCTCAATCTAGCAGTCTGAAATTTCAGATGTTAAAATTTCTCCAAATTGAATATGGTGTGAAAATTTATTTTTCCTATTTTCTTAGTGAAAGTGAAAACAAAATCTTTTTAATAATTTCTAAGAAATGCTACTTGTATTTGCCAAGTTTTAGTCTCTTTGGTGGATCAACTTGCATACTGTTTTCTCTTACATGAAATGAGAAATATTATTGGCACTAGTTTATATCTGTCAGGGTTTAAAAGACTGTATTTATGTCTCATTATAATCCACTCACCAGTGTCCAGACCCTGGGTGCCCTGGGAATGTCAAAACTCCACATGATGTCCCTGAATGTTGGATTTGGATATCTGGAGTAGCTGAAAAAGTGTTAAACTGCATGTGCTATAACAAGAAAACTCCCTGTTGACTTTATAACTGCAGGGGTTAGCTCAGAGGAACACATTGTTCCCAAATGCATGGTATAAATTAAGCTCAACAAATTACTTCTGTATCTCTTTTCTGTTTGTTTGATTTTATTTTTCTTCTTTTCCCCCGAAAAAATAAGTGAAATGTACTCGTTGTCTAAAATACCAAGGTTTCACTGAATCAAAAGCCCCTATGGCAGAGGATGAACCACTGCCAGTAGGTCTTGCAGTTTTCAGTCTGAGCTTTGTGAAGGGGAAAAGAAAAGAAAAAATGCTTAGACTGGAGGTTGATAACAGTGCCTCAATTACAGTTCAGAATGCATTTA
This sequence comes from Apaloderma vittatum, assembly GCF_000703405.1. Lineage (NCBI taxonomy): Eukaryota > Metazoa > Chordata > Aves > Trogoniformes > Trogonidae > Apaloderma > Apaloderma vittatum. The sequence goes on along the minus strand of NW_009726472.1, from coordinate 23,780 downwards.
TAGTCTTTGCAAATCTTGATGCTCACAAAGGAGTTTTAGAGTTTAAAATTCAAAAGTTTTTCTTCTTGGAAGCCAGGATTTTGGTTTTGGAATATCTGATCTGTTTTAATATGCCTGAGATGCCACAGTATTTTAACACTGAACTCATTCAGATATTGACAAAAAAAATAAGGGTAAATACTTTTGTCAATAGTTATGAAGATACTTTTCTGTCTAACTTGTCAATAATCATTCACTGAATAGCATTGTGAACTAAATCTAAGTTCATAAGTTCTATTGACTAAAGTAAAAGAATTTAGCAACCTGTGTAAGTTATTGAAAGCCATCAAAAGTTCTGTATGTATACTACAACAAATCAGAAATAATTACATTTTCATTGGGGAAAAAAAGGGAGCAATACAATGTAGAAACATAGCTAAGAATTTTAAAATGCACATTATAATTAACCACCCATGGGAAAGGATGGCTTCTCTACTGAGTGGGTCAAGAAAGGGCGCAGTTATAAAAACTCTCTTTGCAATGCAGCATAAATCCAAATTACTGAGCTCAGCACTGGGGTAACCGGATGAAATTTCAGGGTTAACAACAGAGCAAGTGTCTGACTAGATGATGAATTGGTACTTTCCAGACTGAGAATCTAAAAACTTAAGAAATCCACAAGCCACATACTCTCATAGGAAATGAATGCCATTTACCCAGCATGTGCACATGTATCTAGTAGCTAACCCCCCAGGAGTGATGGCTAAAGGTTCCTATTTCATTTTGGTTACAGTCAAATGCATCGTAAGCCAAAAATCCCTTCAGAAATGAGCTTCATTCTCAAATAAGCTGTGCTATCTCTTTGATAGATGAAAATTTTAAGTGCATGCAAACACTAAAGGAAAAAATTGTGATCCATACTTTGTCTTACTGAAGATAGGGCAAAGTAGCAGCAGATTATTTATAGCCACTTAATAGTGCTAAAGACTACACATGTGCAGGTCTTCATTTGACTGGGAAGATGTTTTTAGTTTTATGTTTTGTATATCTTGTGTGGAAGCCAAATACTGTGTAAGTTTAACAGGGATAATTATATTATATGAGGGGTAAACAGTGGAATACATTAATGCTTTACACACCACATGGTGATAGCTGCAAAAAAGCAAGACTTTCTGTTAAAAGCAATGAAGCAAGAAAAAATATATATGTGGAGATATTTTTATGCAGCAGTCAATGTTTTAAGATATTTAATACAAATGCATAACAATGTATTTTGATGTGACTCAGACATCTCAAAACTTACAGTGCTGCCAGCTGTCTTCAGAACACTGTGAACCTACAGAATGTAAAAAGCTTTTTTATAAATAACCCTAAATCTTAAGACCTATCCATTTTCATTTTAGAAAACTATTTTTCCAGACTGAAAGATTAGTCTTAAATGCAGAGGAGAAGTTTTCAATTCTTCTCACAGAGTGTATTTCACATCACTCACCCATGCACATTTCTGAAGAGAATCTAGGTGACAAACTCTTACCCTATGAGACTGCCAATTTTAATCTACTGCCTGAAATACATATATATTTCATAAAGAGAGATTCAGAAATGTTTTTCTTACTTTTTTATTTTTTACTCTGGAGTTACACTGGAGTTTAGTTAAACTTAAATCCATCAAGTTTTCTCAGTGTAAATATGTTTCCTGGGGTCAAGATGAAACAGATTTATCCCTCCAGAGATTTATCCCTCCTAAATGACAATTCATTGAAGGGGGAGACTATATAGTTTCCAGAGTAAGGAATGAGAATGGGAATAGGAATAGCCTTTTTATATCATACAGCAGGTATTTGTGCTACACTAAATTTTAGTTAATTGAATTTGAAAAAAAAACCAAACCTCAAAATAGATAAACTGACCTTAATATCTCCTAATTGAAAACCCAGCTCTACTGAAGTCGATGGAAAAAATTTAGTCAAGCCTCCAGGGACTGAAGGGTCCTTTTGTCCATTTCACAGTACATCTGGTAGAATTTCACAAGTAATCATATTCAACTTCCCCAGAATTCTGGTGCTAGTTCTGTGCCATGCTAAAATCACCCTTGAACATTAATTAAAAGGTTTGAAAAAACACTGTGAGTATTTCCACTACTATTCTGTGAACATTTCATAGAAGCATAGAATCACAGAGTGTTAGGAGTTGGAAGGGATCTCTAGAGATCTAGTCCAACCTCCTGCCAGAGCAAGATCCCCTAAGGCAGCCATACAGGAACACGTCCAGCTGGGTTTTGAAAGTCTCCAGAGAAGGAGATTCTGCAGCCCCTCTGGGCAATCTGTTCCAGTGCTCCATCACTCTCACAGTAAAGAAGTTTCTCCTCATGTTCAGGTGGAACTTCCTGTGTTCTAGCTTATACCCATTATTCCTTGTCCTATTACTGGGCACCATCGAAAAGAGACTAGCATCTTCCTCTTGACATCCACTCCTCAGAGATTTGTATACATTAATAAGATCCCCTCTCAGCCTTCTCTTCTCAAGACTGAACAGCCTCAGTTTTATGTCTCTTCATGGAGAGATGTTCAAGTCCCTTAATCATCCTCGTAGCTCTCCATTGGACTTTCTCCAGTAGGTCCCTCTGTCTCTTATATTGGGGAGCCCAAAAGTGAATACAGTATTCCAGGTGTGATCTCACCAGGATAGAGGAGAGAGGGAGGAGAACCTCCCTAGACCTGCTGGACACACTTTTCTTAATGCACCCCAGGATCTCACTGGCCACACGGGCACATTGCTGTCCCGTGGAAAACTCACTGTCCACTAGGACTCCAAGGTCTTTCTCCATGGGGCTGCTTTCCAGCAGGACGTCCCCTAATCTGTACTGGTGCCTGGTGTTATTCCAGAGCTCTACACTTGTCCCTATTGAACTTCATGAGATTCACCTTTGCCCAGCTCTCCAGCCTGTCTAGATCTCACTGAATAGTAGCACAGCCTTCTTGTGTGTCAGCCACTCCTCCCAGTTTTGTATCATCAGAGAACTTAATGAGGGTGCATTCTATCCCCTCATCCAGGTTGTTGATGAAGATATTGAACAAAACTGGACCCAGTACTGATCCCTGTGGAACACCATTGGCCACAGGCCTCCAACTTGGCTCTGTGCCACTGATCACAACCCTCTGAATTCTGTTGTTGAGCCAGTTAACAATCCACCTCATGGTCCAATCACCTATCCCACATTTCCTGAGTTTTTCTGTGAGGATGTTACGGAAGACAGTATCAGCAGCCTTACAGAAATCAAGGTATATGACATCGACTGCTCACCCTTCAGCTACCCATTTAGTCATGCTTTCATAGAAGGATATCAGACCAGTCAAGCAGGATTTCCCCTTAGTAAATCCATGTTGGCTACTCCTGATAACTTTCTTTTCTTCTAGTTGGTTAGAGATGGCCTTCAGAACGAGCTGCTCCATCACCTTTCCAGCGATGAAGGTGAGGCTGACTGGTCTGTAGTTGCCGGGGTCCTCTTTCTTACCCTTTTTGAAGACTGGAGTGACATTGGCTTTCTTCCAGTCTTCAGGCACATCTGTTGTTCTCCATGATTTTTCAAAAACAATGGAGAGGGTCTCAGCAACAATGTCAGCCAGCTTTCTCAACATATGTGGATGCACTCCATAGAGGAACATGGATTTCTGTGTTTTCAGTTTCTCCAAAAGGTCTCTAAACCAATCTTTACTGACCAGTGGGGAATCTTCCTCCCTCCGGATTTGCTCCCTTACTTCCAGTGACTGGAATTCCTGAGGGCTGGTCTTAGGAGTAAAGACTGAGGCGAAGAAGGCATTCAGCAATTCTGCCATCTCTGCATCCTTTGTTCTCTCACTTCATTTAGCAGTGGACTAACTTTTTCTCTACTCTTCCTTTTCTCATTGATGTATTTGAAAAATTTCTTCTTGTTTTCTTTCACCTTCCTAGCCATACTAGTTTCCAAGACAGCCTTGGACTTTCTTGTTGAGTCTCTACATACTCTGGCAGCATTTCTATAATCTACCCAGCTAACTAGACCCTTTTTCCACATATTGTAAATTTCTCTCTTCCATTTGAGTTTTTCAGGAGCTCCTCATTTATCCACACAGCTCCCCTGCCTCCTCTGCTTGATTTTTTTTTAAGAGAATACATTTTTCTTGTGCTTGGTGGAGGTAGAGTTTGAATATTGACCAGCTCCCTTGTGCCCCTCTACCTTCTAGAACTCTAGTCCGTGGGATACTTCTGAGCAGATCTTTAAAGAGGACAAAGTTAGCTCTATTAAAGTCCAGAGTAGGTTTTTTGCTTATTGCACTTCTTCTTTCCCTGACAATAGTATAACATGTCATAGTTACTACAGCCAAGACTGCCCCCAACCTTGACATCTGCAACTAGACCTTCTTTGTTTGTTAATACAAGGTCCATCATCGCACCTCTCTTCACTGGTTCTTTAACGACCTGCAGCAGAATGTTGTCATCAACACACGGCAGGAACCTTTTAGACTGATTATGCCTAGTTGTGTGATCTTTCCAACTAATATCAGAGTGACTGAAGTGACCTATGAGTACCAGGGCATGTGATCTTGAGGCTACTTCCAGCTGCTTGTAGAAGGCCTTGTCAACAACTTCTTGGTTTGGTGTTCTATAGTATACACCCACAACAGTATCTCCCATGTTTACATGTCCCTTAACTCTTAGCCATAAGCTTTCAACTCTTTCATTGTCTCCCTCTGGGTTAAGCTCAATACATTCCAGCTGCTTACTTACATAAAGAGCAATTCTACCACCTTGCCTTGTCAGTCTATCCTTCCTAAAAAACATAGTTGTGCATTACCACATTCCAGTCATGTGAGCTATCCCACCATTTTTTCATATTCTCATTCTAAACAAAGCAGATTTCTCTAATATTTCAGCATTTGTGTTGATGTTTAGTGCATGTTTTTCCATGTGATGTTAGCAACTAAGTAAATTACATGAACAAAAGCAGATTGTTTTCAAAAATCAAATATTCTTATCCATATTCTTGGCTATTTTCACTGGAACCCTTATGGAATGAACCATGAGTTTCAGTCAGAGATAGTCCTTCTTTCAACATCTTCAGAACCAACCACTGCCCACAATGGACTTGACATGAGCAGGCAGCCAGAAAAGTAAGGGAAGATAGATCTCTGCATGTTCCCTGCTCAACTGTTGAAGAAATTGATAACCAATGAAAAAGACAAGTCACAGAAGAGAAAGATCGGCATTTAATAGGCAGAAGCAGACTTGGAGAACTGTGTTCCATCTTTGATTTTATGGAAAAGCTTCTATGTCCTGATGAGCGGGCTCCAATTTTGCACGGGCAGCCACTGCTTCCATATGTCTCATATTCCATGCTCAGCATCTTTGGGCTCACAAGCATAGAGACAGAAGTAATTAGTTTTTATTTGGAGTAGAATGATGGAGACAAAACATGGTACCAGAAGAATCTGACTACTTTGCCTATAATTGGCATAGGAGGCAGGACTGAGGATCTAGAAATGGCGTCACAGAGTGTCCTCTTCCAGGTCAGGGTCTTCTAAGGTCTTCTGCATCTCATCTAGTCCCTTTGAAGCATAGCACGGAAATGATGGGAAGAGATAGTCAGCAGTGCATATGTGGTGGTCAGTAAACCATGTCCTCTCCATGTTCACTCATTTTGCCCTTCCTTTTCTCTTGCATTTTGAACTGCCTGGGTCCTTTTTTACTGAGCTGCTACTCTAACTGTGAAGCATATAAACACTTGCAGCCAGTCCTGCTGTTTTGAATGGAGAAGACCTGAAGGCACAGAGAAAGTGTAAGACAGGCTCCCAAGAGGAGGAACGTGTTGTTTGGAGAGCAAGGGATAGCAAGGATGAGGCAGTATTCTTCTAGGAAAAGGGAAAGGGAGTGGGACAGCTAGCACTGCTGTTCTGTGAGCTAGTGGCATGGGGTCCCCTTCTCTCTGCAGCTGTAGGGTTGCTTTTTCCTATGTCGCTGAAGGAGGCAAGATACCTGCTGATGCAAACCATTGCTGAAAAGCACAGGGGCGCAAAAGGGCACCGTTGTTGAAAGGAAATTAGAGTGCTTGGCAATGCCTCTCAAGAATTGCCACTGATCCTAAAGTGTGGGTTGTATGACAGCACCGTGAACCAGATAATTCAGTCTATGCTCAGAGGAAGCCTGAGCCAGCTCTGATCACTCACATCAGCAACTGATAGTGATGCAAAGTGGTGTCACTGACTGCAGATAACAGTGGTGAGCACCATAACCCAGCCAAAAAAACCCAGGAATTAAAAGCTCTGACTCAGGAATGGGTTTGGATCAGGCACTGTAAAAAAATCCTGGGTGCTAATACTGAACAAAACAAAACATTGAGCAAAGAGCCAAGAATTAACTCTTCTATGTACTGAACAGGGGAAACTTCTGGTGGACACCAAAACAATGATCAAGATCATGCAGTTCAAGAATACTATAAGTAGAGACAGTGAGGATCAGGTTATACTAAGGCTGGAAAAGCAAACTTAATTCTGGCATTTTGCTTCTTTGGGAAGATTGGTCTTGCAAGCTTAATGGCATTCTTTGAGTGTGGTGGTTCATTGTAGTGTTATATGATATTAAAACATGCGATAGTGTGAAATAATACCTTGTTAAAGATTATCTGCTTTAAAAAAAAAAAAAAAAGTACTTACATCAGTGACCCATTTTCTCAATAATTTCCCAACAGGCTCAGCAACTACACCCTTACTAGAGTAATTTATTGTAGAGAGAAGTCTTACTTTGCCACACCTTTTTCCAGGGCAATTTTGATAAGTCACTTTCTTTGATGCCATTAAATTAGTTTAACACCCAGCATAGCAGGAGCTCTTTATACCTTGTAGAACTGCTATGTGGTTTGGACAGTTTTATCTTCTGAATACTGGGCACACCAAACTGACACTATCTTACCTATATTTCAGTCTATAGCTGAGTAGGTATTGTCCATACCTGAAGTGGTTATATATGCTACAAGAGTCCATACACAGTACTATGATGTTAAGATAACGACATATAACCATAAAAACTCTAGTCCTGTTTGAGTGACAGTTTCACCATGGGAGGTTGACCCACAGATTTCTGTTGTTGGTTTATTTAATTCCAGGAAAAACATCAATCAAAACATGTGTGTGTAATTAATCATCTGTATTTCAAATATTCTACAGTTTTCATTCACCTGTCTTTTGCTGCTGCATTAATAAAAGAAAGCTGCTGTTCTGTAGTTGCCTTATTCAAAAGATGGGAAACTGTGTATTTGACTTATTTCCCTCAGTTTCTTATTTTCAGTTTTGTGTTTTTTCTTTTTTTTACTTCCATCATGCTGATCCCCATGGTGAAACTGCTTGTAGTCAAAACACTGAACTTAGTGCTACAAGGATCATGAATTCCTTAGTGGATAAATGCAAACTGTTGTATTCACTTTTGTCTCTATTTCTCTGTTTTATTATAAAACTGTACTTTCATGTAGAACTTCAGCACAGGCTTGTATGCAGAGATTAGATCGAATCTAATTTGGTTTTGTAGCATTCTTCATGCAAGATTTAAATATAAAGGATTTGTTTGTATGCTAGCTGTTTAAATGTAGTCAATATCTGTGCAGCATTTCAGAAAACTCCTGATCTATCTAAAGACACATGAAAACTTACTACAGAATTACCATTTTTTTCAGCTGCTGATTTTCAGGCAGGTTGTAATTAACTCTTAAGAGGAAAACTATACAAAAGAACAAAACCCAAGGAGTTTTAAAGTCAACAGGAATATTTCTGACTTTTCACTTCTATTTTGTAATACTTCCTAGAAAATGGTTGCTGGGAGAATTGTCAAAAACTAGTCACAACGGGGTCTATTAAGTGAAAAATATAATAACTTTGGAAATTTAGGATCTCAATGACTGAAATTAATTTTCAAACATTTTATTAAAATTCCTCTTAAGTTTACTTGAGTTGTATGCTCCACTGCAGATATAACTAGCCTTTTTAGTGCCAAAAATAAAGGGTAATCAGGCTACTATCAGCAACAACTTGTCATTCTTCAGTTCTGTGAGATGCAGGGAGCTCAACAGTGTTCTTAACTGTAATTCAGGGTTACCAGACTTTCCTTTCCAGGGAAAAAATGAAGAATGGAAGGGAAAAGTTCAGAAATAATAGCTACTTTGACAAGGCAAGAAAATGAAATACTAAATACCACCAAAAATCAGTTAATAGAACTCAGTGGTAAATATTTCAGAATTTCCACTCAAGCTCCTGCAAAATGGTCATATATCAAATTTGTCAGCAATATTGCACTTTCCAGAATACATATATTAGACTATAGAAGCCACAACAAAAGGATGTCCATGTGTACAACCAGTCCTACATTTTTGTGAGCCATCTGATATTAATGTTATTGTCTCTTCTATTTTTTTATCTGAAAAATAACACCAGTTTGAAAGTAGGAAAATAGCTTTGCAATAGCTGACACAAGTCCATTTTTGTCTGGACTGTTGGAATCTGCTCTTGACTCTGTGATTGACTGAGGCTTTGTTGCTTAAAGTCTTTGTTTCCCAATCTATAATAAAGGAAAATCAATATGTCCCTACCTCACAGGGGTGTTGCAAACCTAAATTCATTCATATGTGGCAACTGGTACAACATGATGGAAACTCAATATAAATTGTTACATATATTCTGTTACCCCCAGCGGAAGGCTTTGGTCCATGAAATTGCTGCCGTACAAGCGGAGCTGGACAGATTGCAATGGGGAAAGAAAAGAAAAAAAACAAGCTTAAAATAAAAAGTTTTAACCCTGAAAAATGAGGCTAGATCATAACTGTTACAAAAACTATAACTAGAATTTTAAAAAGCTCACCTCTCTCCAGAGGAGATGAGTGGTCTCCATAGGCAGACAACTGAAAAGTAGCATAAATAGACGATTTTATATTAGTTGTTAGGAAAACATAAATGCTTGGCTGAAGGATTATAACCAGCTAGCATGCATAAGCTACATCTGAGAAAGGAGTCCATTTTGCAGAATTCATGTTTATATAGCACTCTCCCCAAGAGCCACCTTAACTGAGCCCTTTCCCTGTGGAGAAGCACTGCAGTTTCTACCATAACATATAGAAAGATTTTTTGGCCCATTTCCATAGAGTTTTCTTCTTGGTTATATCTACCAGGGCCTTATTGCAGATGCCCTCCTAGCTCTGATGTAGCTCTTTCTCCTTGACATTGTCTATGCTTTTTTTTTTGGGGGGGGAGGATATTCTTGCCCAAACATCTTGCTTGTTTACTGAGGTTTGCTTTAAAATTTGTGGAGGGTGAGGTTTGAAGGTTTGGAGCAGGGTATGTTCCTATCACTGTTATGGGCTGCACAGTCAAAGCAGACAGCATTTTTTAAGTGTTATATCTATGAATGCCCTTGGTGAGTTTTCAGGAGAGCTAACTGACAGGTGAGGTCTACCTCTTCCATTTCATAGAATCATAGAATGGCATAGGCTGGAAGGGACCTTAGAGATCATCAGGTCCAACCTCCCTGTTTTGGGCAGGGACGTCACCTTTCGACTAGACCAGGCAACACATGGGGACCGAGCGGGAATCAAACCCGCGACCTCGGTGCTGGTCCTTGTTGTCAGCACCGCGCTCAAACCACTGAGCTAACCGGCCCCCTACTATCAACCTCTTCCAGCTACTTCTTGCTAGAGCCTGTGAATCTAGTGTATTTTTCTCCCATTTTGAGCCTGTCCTGAAGGTGGATCCATACCCCTGTGATTTTTTTCTCTCTGCAACATTTTGTTGTGGCTGCATGTACCAATACCCTTTTAAGTTCTGTGCATCTTGAGATGGCCATTGATGCTCTGGCCACACAGTTTTGGAGTGGTAGTACTTTGCAGGACCTGCAGGAGAAAAGTGGTTTTCTATGTGGTGATGAGGAGCTGCACTTCCCTGCTGGGGACACGGGTCCCCAGTTGCATCTAAATGTATAAGCAGGATTTATCCAAAACTGAAAGCTAATTGTAGTTAGAAACTACAAAGCTTTTTTTAAGGTGTAATTAACCCTTGAAAGAATGTGATAGAATTTATATATTTAAAAACTCATCAGCTAAGCTGCAGAGAGCAACCATGATACATTAGGCATGTAAAGAAAATTCTTGCATTTCAAGGCACAAGTGGCAACATTATCTGGCAGAACTATCAGCAGTTATTACAATACTAAATGCAATGGAAAGAGAAGGAAATTATCCATATGTTGCACAGCAGAAATTAACAAGAGCATTGCATCCAAATAGTAATTGACAAATAGAGGCTAAAAGAGTGGTGCATATTGTACTGTTTAAGGTGGATTTTTTAGTGTTATGAGCAAATTCTTTGTCAGGTAAACAAAACAGAAATAAGGGATGAAAAAAAGAACAAAGAAAAAAGTAATAAGAACATGTTCTAATTACTGTAATTTAAACACCTGATTATGACATTGCACTTTGAGATATCCCAAAGTTAATTTTTAACTCACAAAATTCTACGGAGAAGATAAATACATACTATTTTTAATACTGTACAGATCATTCTAAAAAGGAAGAAAAATACACAGACATCAATATAGATGTGAGATATTATTTTAGAAAGGTTTTAAAAAGCATTACTTTACAGCAGTTTCATATTCTTATTTTTAATAGTACTTGTGGAAATTGTTTTTTTAAAAAAAACCCCTGACTTGCAACCAAAAAGGCCTGATTCTCCTGTCACATCCCACTTATTTGTGCTTCTGCTGTGCTGTGAAATAAAGAGAAATTTTCCCTCGCTTGAATTATCCTGCCAGGTGAAGAAGCCTCCCTTGGTTACGATTTACAATGCCAAAAAAGGAGAAATGCTCATATCTAGTAAAGGAAGCACAGAGCTGGGCTCTTACACGTTGGCTTTCTCATCTCTCATCACCAATTTTTGCAATACATAATTGGTATGTTAAAATAATTTCATATCCTTCATTTTGAGCCATGGTAGCCACTACCAAACCGCAAGCTGCATTTGGGGACTTTTTGAATCCAGCAAGGGTACTGTTGACAGACAATGGTCTCTTTTGCTGTCATCTCTTGTTGCCTCCAAAGGCATCTCTAACAGACACATTTTTGTCATTCCTACATTTTCAGAGGGTAAAATCTATCCCAGCCTAACTAAATCGTTCAGTATTAAACACTGGGCTCGAGGCTATTTCTCTTATCTATCCAGTACATTGTTACAAAGATAAATATAGTAAATATCTAGTATCTCTCTTTTCTTTATAAAATTCTTTAGAATTTTTAACATTCCACACAGATTTAGAGAAAAATAATTGAAAATATTTAATCTTCTCTTTATATTACATTTGCAAAGTTAAAAGTTCAGGTCCAGAATAAATGTGTTGACTCATTTGTACATACATAAAAACTCATTAGTAATTTTTTAACATTTTTTCCTCACTCCTTCAGTTTTATGAAAATTTTTACTAGTGCAGTATTTATTTAAGCTAAGAGACTGAGTTTTACCTCCATTTTAAATTTTCACAGTTAACAGGTTGCTTATTTAAAGATTCTAGAATTTGGAGTGATATTGAAGATTTGTTCTTTAATTTCCTTTCCTACTTTAGCCAATCATTATTCCCATTTTTTATTTTGTTTTTAATAAGCCCTTCTCCTTTCTTTATTTTTTTTCCTATACAGACATGACACCGTCAGAACCCTCAATATTCACTGTTACCCAGAGCCTAACTGATTTCAGGACAGATAACTCATAAAAATAGTAAAGATGTTATTTTCCCATTGTCAAAAACAAATTATGAGAATATTTGTCTGGATTCTAATTACAGTTTCCTCTTCTCAGGTGGTGTGAAAAGCAGACAGCAACTTCTGCTTTTCCTCTGAGCCATGTTACTTTCCTTACTGCAGCAGTTTGTTGCTCATTCACCTCATGTGTCCTTTGTTTGTGTCCCCTGCCTGATTCTCTTCTGCTGCTGTACAGTAACTCGCACAACTGGTCCTTCATAGTCCTTAGGATACCCTGGAACAAAACAAATTATGCAATACAGCGTGTTTCTGTCTAGCTTTCCGAGATGCTGCCAGCACATTCAGAAAGCTCAGTTTGGCATCTATAGGGGTAAAAGCGCAATAAATTATTTCTAACACCTATATCGATGTTTGTATGGAAAATTGTGGTAGCGTTAGAATCAGATGAATTTTTTTAATTAAAACTGTGTTTTGGAAGGGCTTTAGGTTTTAGAATAAATTATACATTTTTTCTAAAAATTGAATCTACAAAGACAAAGAAATACATAGTTGTTTCAGCTTTTCCTGCCCTTTTTTTTTTTTCTTTGACATGAGGCTTATATAAACAGGGTCTGAATGTGAATGATTAGCTGAGGAAATCATGGAAACCTTACTCTTGCTATTCAACTAGCAGGAGCTGCAGGAGCAATGACTGTGGAAAAGGGAAATAATCACAGAAGACTGACAGAAACAAGTTTACAGGTGAAATGATTTAGCTACACTCAGGTGTCTAAGATGAGCCACCTCCTTATTCTCTCAGATGAGGTATGAGGACCTTTCCTGCCTCTGCAGACTGATTCCTTGGCATGCAGATTCCTGCCTTCTGCAGAGATACTAGATAAGTATTTTGTGACCTGCATTTCCTTCAGCCATTTTACTTCTGTCACCTGGAAATAAATACATGTTTTTAAAATGAAAGGGAGTCACAGGTCAGTATGAGCATATAAAGAGTAGAAGGAATAAAATCTGCCTCTCATGTGTACTGTTTATCATCAGAAACATTTTATGTGTAACTTTTCTTACTCATAAACTATAAGTTAAAAAAAAAATCTAGATATTGTCTATGACTGTTATAAGTTCAGGTAGTGGAAGCATTTACTTTCTGTTTATATTAACATAAATGACACCACAAATTCAGCTAATCTTTGTCCTTTGTGAGCTGAATGAAGAGTAAATCAGACACAGTAAGAATAGGTTTATGTTTTGCCTCCAAGGCAAAACTGTATGTTTTCAACCCTTTCAGTCACTTGTACAGGAACAGCAGAGACTGTGTTAAATGTGCAGTGCAAACTTTGGTGAACTTTTATTGCCATGTTTATAATTAGTAGATTATGAAATAGTTTTAAGATGTTTTAAAATAACTCCTGTTAATTAAAGACTGTTGTTCATTTCATGTTTTGGTAGCCATGCTGATTTCAGTTTGTGAAGTGAGGCTTGTAAATATGTGATAAACTACTGTACTAGTGAAAAGTAGGAAATATTTCAGACACAAGCCTTTCATGAATTCTACTTCAAACCTTCATTTACTTGTGCTCCAAGTCCATAATGCATGTCCTTCTGAGTATGAAATACGTCCTTTAAAATGCATTCCTCAGACCCCCCCAGCCCTTTTCTGCAGATATGTGGTGTTCTTTTCAAGCTTTAAAAAACATTTCCCATTTAAATCAACATCCATCAGTGGTTTGGAGCTCCTTTCTGCTGTGGGATTTTGTCCTTTCCTTTTGGTTAGTGTTATATACAGATGAAGAACAGAACAAGGACACCATGTTAGATTTATAAGGGAATAATGTCAAAATGGTTAATGCAATTCACCAGTTCAATAAACTGGATTACATTTTAGTAGGACAAAAGATCAGTGAAAGCCTATTTATATTCATTGGGTGAAGGCTGTAACAGCAACCACATAATGCATTCCCCGTCTTTGGGCTCATTAGCTGTGCCTATTAGATTTGTTAGGTATCATAACATCCAGATGTTTCTGGACAGCTCAGCTGACATTTTATCCATGCACAGATTAAATATTAATGGATAGCAGGTGAAGAAGTGCAATAGTTAGTCTTGGGTTTGGAGCATTTTCAACACTGCCAGGGCTTGGGGTTTGTTTTTTCCTCCCTTCTGCACGTTCCTCAGAATGCATGAAAAGACAACAAATCACCTTTAGGAAGCACAATTCTTGCAGAAGTTAAGCGGCAGAAAGTAGTTTGCCTTTTCTCTATGTACGGTATCTTCATATGCTGAGAAGAATTCACACCTAGGGTCCACATTAACCAACAAAAAAGCTGTCAGCGTTTACCTAGAAACCTCACTAAGCTCAGGTTCACTTTCCATTAAAGAAATTGAACTATTACCGGTCCCTTCAAAGTTCCTTTTTGACTTTTAACATGGGATTTGTGTTTATAGATGAGTGATTTTGAACAGTTTCATCTCTGCTGAGTGGCCAACACGCAGTTACGGCAATTCTGCTCTTTCTTTCTCTTCCAAGGTATCTTACTTGGAGAAAGGCCATGGGAAATGTGAGATTTCATCTATACTGGTATTCTTACTACTGTAGAATAAATGCTATACACAAGGCACATTTTAAGCCTTGATGACTCCCTCTCCCATTTCCTTCCAATGTTTCTATTGGAAAAAAGTCCAAGTCATTAACACAGAAACATAGAAAGAGATTTTATTGTTGTTTCTGTCTTCTGCAATATTTATTCTTCAAGATTCCTTTCTGGGATATCCCTGAAACTGTTATGCATCTATACTTTTTTCAGCGAAATTATTCCAGTTATAGAGTTAACCCATTAATTTGCTGTAAGGAAAAAACTCATTTAAAGCAAGTACTGGTGACGGAATCTGATCATTAATGTCTCATGGTTCTTACAGCTCTTCTGGAGTAGCAGTTTCTTTCTAAATTGTCCAAAGAAAAGATAAGAAAGATGGCAGAATCTGTCTCAGTAATTATTTCAGTGCTCTCCAAAGTAAAAACTACCCTGTCCATTCTTTAACAGGCGGTATTTTGCTGTCAGACATGCCCCAAGACATTTTCTGAAAGACAAAGAGTTGCAGCTCCTTTGGACCAAGAAAAAAGAGCCAGGAAATTTGTAAGAGAGTTCAGGCGAATGTCTTTGAATTCCCAATCCCTCATTAGTCCATTTGCATAAATTTGTTGCCTTTTTTTTTCCTTGTCAGCTGTGAGAGCCTGGGGAGTGAGCTTTGTTGTACTGATAAGTGCTCTGACACATTTTCTGAGAAGGTTTGAGTTGGAGATGAGATTCAGTGCATCATGGTTTAAACATTTTGCTGGATGCTCATGGTTAATATTCACAGTAAATGTCATCCAGGTGTCTGGTTTAAATGACAGTGCGAATCCACAGATAGACTAAAAATAGTTGCTTAGAATGATGAAAGCAGTGGTGTAGCTCCAGCTAAAGAAAAATGAAGTCATTGCACTCCCCAAAACCAGTTGGTCTTGGCCACTCAGGGACAAGCAATGTGTTCAGCTAATCATGACTGCTGGTTGGCCCAATAAATGGATTTGGAGTTCATTAGCCATTCAGAGCTATGAAAGCAGCCAAAGTAACTTTTGTTTAATTTTGAAACCTACTCAAATATCATTGTTTTGACATTTTATTCTGAATACTAACATTTTGGCTTTTCAGACCATTGAGGAGAGATTTGCTTTGTCTTGCTTCACTGTTGTTTTCCCCTGCTGGACAAGTGAATAGACAATAAAAAGAAATAATACGGGGGGGACGAAAAAGAAATCAGTCAAAAACAGAATAGAAATACCTACAGAAAAAAGGATGTGATATGAAATTTGAATATAAAAGATACTTTTCAAAACTTTTCTGTGTTTTTTTTTCCCAAATCAAAACTGAATATGCTTCTAAAATATAAATTATGGCTTTAACAGAAGTTGTAGACATAATGCAGAAGTAAATACACAATATTCTCTGTGCTTTATGTTGTATAACAAGTACCAACCATCATGATCATAGAGATGCTTTTATCTGTGACCCCACAGAAAGCACATGGAAGATAACATTTGCTCCAACTTGGCTCTTGGGGTACTTCTACCCTAAATCTATAATAAATGCTTTCTTTTAACAGTTTAAATTGCTTTGAAACAGAGTTGCCATGAGGGTAGAGCAACAGATATCAGCCAAATAAACAAGATCCTTCCATTTTTGTGTGAATTATTTTTCACGCTATAAACAAGATTTGAAAAAAATTAAAACTTTTAAGTTGATGAATCAACTTTTGACCTGGCTCACTGAAACATTGCATCAACCAGCCTGACAAAATATTTTCCTCTCAGGAAAAACTTTTCCTTAGCTTTTAAACCTGTCCATGCTTAAACCACTAGAATTATATTGAAGATCATTCTGGCTTACCTTTTCAAAAGAAGAGCAACTCCTGTCCTAGTGCAAATCATTCCAAATTTCCTTTTAGATTATATATGGGGAAAAAAAAATAAAAATAATGTGGCCAGTGAATGCAGGTTATAATAGATCAGTATTTCCAAATGCACCCCAAATCTGGATCAGATGGTAGTACTACAGACAGTAATATGTATCGAATTTTATTTTTAATTATTTTCGTCTATTCTCTGCTGATCACATTTAAGATCAGTCTGTCCTTCGCTGTTCTAAAATCTTCTTGATGATTTTTGACATCCTAAATCTCAAGTCTTTGGGGGTGAGGGAGGGGAGGCAAAATGATAACAGCTGACAAAATTAATTATACCTTATTTCTCATATAAAATGTTTGATTAGTCACATTGTACCTGATTAGATGCAAAATCTTCAGCATGCTCTTAACAAATAAAAATTGTACTACAAAGTGACTTTTAACACAGCAGACAATTCCAGTTGTGGTGATTTTTTTTGCTCCTTTTATAGCAACCAGCTGCCTCTGTAAATGCTACCTCCCAGTAACCATAGGAACAATGTCCACTGTAATTTCTTAAAGTGAAAGTGCAGACAAAGTAATTTCATCTACAGGAAAATATATGGACATAGTTATATCCTAATTATTGTGTATGACATCTCACATTGCCTCTTACATTTTAATATTCACTGTGCCTGAATGAAGAATTAGATCAGTGACCTTTTCTTCCACTGGTGATTGTGATGCATGAGACTGGAAGCGGGTTCAAGAATATGGTTTTTTTAAAGAGAAACTGATACTGGCCATGAAACCTTTGAATCCTCATCACACGGGAGACTGGAAACTTCAGCACCTCCTCTGAGCCTGCTTTCTATATTTCTCTTTACCTTGGCAAAGCTTCTGTCATCTGGCCTTGTGGTGAAGGAAAGGCTTGATCTGCTGATGAGGAACACCTGGGAACGGGGACAGGGTCTGTCCTTGAACCTGCACCTGGTAGTGTTTGGGCTCAGCTGTGCTATTCCTGCTCTTCCACCTCCTGCTTCTCCACTTTCCTCTTGTGATACTGTCTAGAAAGAGTCAGACAATGACATTCCTCTCATAGGGTCTTCAGTAGATGGGTTTTGATTTACTTTCTTATCAGACAATTGGAGAACAGTATTCAGTAAATAAAATGTCACAAAGATTCAGCCTGAAGATTCACCTAAATTGGCTCTCAATGGACACAACTCACACACCTTGCTTAGTCATAAGCTTCCTCTCAGGTCCCCTTTGGTTTCATTATTTCTCTCGCAGCCCAATAATGTATAGTGGATGGGGAAAAGCAGAGTTTTCCCTGCTGGACTTGTGAACCTCTTCTCTGGTCCCTTTTTCCCTGTTCCTCCATTTAAATTCTCAATAATTCCTCTGAGCCTCAAAGTATAGATTCTAGTATATAAGCCAAGGAGATCTTGATAAGAATTGCTTTTTAGCCAGCAAATGTCACTCCTTAAATGCCCAAAGGCTATTTAAACTCAGACTTAGACAGTGTTAGTAATGGCAGAAAAATCTGTCCCAACTTACCTTGAAGTACTGTAACTGGTTTCTGCTCCAGATATTTTCACAGACACGTGCATGGCAGGTTTTCTCAAAATCTAAAAAGACTTTAAAGAACTTCACAGTTGTCTCCTCATAATGCACAGGTGCTTTTGGCCCTCCCACAAAACTATTTATTCTCCCACAAAATGATTTATTCTTTTGCTGCGTATTGGCACCACACTCTGTTCTATTTCCTAACCATACACTGCTAGGTTTTTTTTTTTCTCTGCTTCTTTCCTAGACTGTGAGAGTGCTTTTTATTTCCTTCTGTTACCAGCAAGACATATGTTACTTCATTTGAACTGCCCTCCAAAAATTAAAATATTCTTATCACTGTAAACTATTTGAATACATTTGCAATAATATCCTACAATGAGATGGTCATAACCAAAGTGTTTCCAGATTTAAAAATACAAAATGTTCCTGCATGCAAGATTTTCAGCATTAGAAAGATGCACATATCCTCTCTCTGCTCACATTCAGAGCATGAAATCAGGAAAAGATGTAAAGAACTTGAGAAAGACTGAGTGGACATATATAAATGAGAAAGAGGAATACTTCAGCTTAGAGATTTCTGCAAAAGAAAGGAGGATACATGAAACATTGCAAAACTGGAAGGTAAATATGAAGAGAGACGCACTATTTTATTTTTTTTTTCGTGGTTCGGCAGTCACCAATTGCCACAGCACCCAGGGAGAGCAGAGATGTTGTTTTTCATCTCTTGCTGCAGCATCCTGTTGGAGGGTTGTCTACATCATTGTAAATCAGCCCATTCATACCCCAGGACACTGTGAGTAACCCAGAGCAGCATGGCAGGGAGTTCTGCTTTACCTTGACTGTCTTAGTAGGGCAGCTGGAAGGACTGTCACTGCTAGGAACACCTCGTTCTCTGACAGGCTATTCAGCAGTACGGCAAGAGGACATTTAAGGGTGATAGAATAAATATATTACTTAAAATCATATCACAGAACTATTGGAACAACCACCAAAAAAAAAGGAATTGTTAACATCAGCGTTTACACTAGATATATCTATTGACTGTCTCAGAGTTCCAGCTGACTTCCACCTCACTCTCTCAGATTAAGCTGGTATTTTCCACTCTTTCTTAAGTTGAAGTATCTTTTGTCTTGATCATCTGAGACTACATTTGGCGCCACTTCCACTTCCAAAATGGTCAGCAGAGGCACTGAGATCAAACCAGGGTCCTTTCATGCTTTAATGTCATCTGAACTCCTCCTAGAAGAATGTGATTCCATGTTTCTTCTGACCAGCCATGGTGACACTTCCAAGGAAGAATAATTTTTTCTTCCACACATTTTTTAAGGGTGAATTAATATTTCTATTGAATACCTTAATTGGCACATTCATGTCTTCAGATTGTTTTTTTTGTGGTAACAGTCTTCTGTTAATACATTCATGAGAAACATAGCTCCTATTATGAGAAATAAAATCTACACGGTCATCTGATTTAGCTTTTAAGTATTTTCTCTCTGAGGTTATTAAAAAAAGAGTAAACACAATGCTATCATTTTTTTTTTTTAAAAAAGCTTATGAAATGCTTAGCCTGAGTACTTGCCCCCTGCAGTGTACAGGCGATTGTTTCTGGAGACTTCATCATGGCAGCCTCATGATGGAAGGAAGTGAAACCCCAACGTGCAAGTCTTGAAAATTTTCACAGCAGGGTGTCCATATCAGCATTATGTTTTACAGAAAGCAAATGCCTTTTATGAAAACTTTTCTTTAACCAAATCCACAGATTCTCTGAAAATTCTTTCTAAAAGGGAAGAAATAATGCACCGTAGTGATAAACTGAAAAGAATAATTTACCATTCCCCTTTCTTTTCCTTAAACAGCCTCATCTGTCACTTCACAGATTTCTCTGATGATAGAAGACACAATCTCATACACATGTGTGGTTTTGGGTTTTATTCTTTCCTGCTTTGCTCTTTTAGCATTTCACCTTAAAGGGAGAAAGGAGGAGCAAAAGGCTGCCCCTGTACCTCTTAAGCGACAGCCTCCATAGTCATGTTTGTCTGGGAGCTAATCTTTTGTTTTACACCTGTTTTCATCAGCTGGTCATTCTCCTTCCTCTTGGCAGCATCTCCTCCTTCCATTGTGTTAGAAACTAATGAGACAGTCACAATAGAAATGTTATTTTGAGTTATTGTATTTTTGAAGGATACAGACCTGAAATGACTAGTTCAAAGACAGCTGCACATATTGTAGCACCAGCATCTTTGCAAACTCCTTAGAGGGTACACGTGACATTTGATCCTCTTACTTTCTTTATGTGGGAGTTTTCATTCCTAAAGCCACTTGCCTTTTATGTTTGAGCACACGCTCTACAATATGCATATCCCCTAAGCCAAACAACCCTGCTGTATTTCCTCTCTAAAAGTCGGGAATTCTGTTTGCAAGGTGTCCTTATTCTTTGTGCTGTTTCTTCATTTACTGGTTTAATAACCTTTCTCTCACTGTTGGTTGTACTATTCATTCAAGCTTTTTATCCACAGTGAAATAGGACTCTGTGAAGCAGATATGTAGAGTATAGAAGACAACAAAGATTAAGAAAAAAATTATTTTTTTCACTATCTTTTTAATTAGTCATAAAAATATATTCTTATATTTAATTTGTTTATTTTCCTGTAGGCAAACATAACAAGAGGGAAACAGTCTAATTCTCTAGAAGTCCTTGATATAATTTATGGGAAAAAAAAAGATTCAGATCATATTTTGTTTCATCAGTCAGCTAATAGATTCTTCTGTTCTAAAATATTTTTGACAAATGTAGAAGACTAGATTATTCTTTTCTTTGCAGAGCTCTTATTTTCCATCTCCTTGGTTTAGGTCATGTTAGCAAGATGCATTTGTTACATTATTCTTTTTCTTGCCTGCATGACAATTTTAATTTGAAGATGGATTTTTTCCTTCCATTCAAATGAAAGTTTATAATCAATCTTTTATTTTGCCAGAGGATATATAAATAAATGTAATTTGCATTATTTCTGCTGTTTGTAGCTGTATAGATAGTTCTTAATGGTTTTTCTCAGCTCTACTTTTTTCGTTTTGGTTATATGGGTACAAAACAACAGTATCCTAAAAATTAGAGTTTATTGATAATGAAGGAAAACATCAGATTGACTCAATAAAATATTTTATTTAGCTCTCTTTTGTTGTTGTTTCAGTGTTTCATTCTTTACATATAAATTGATAAGACCTTTGAAATGAAAACAATTTGAATTAAAATCAATCTTCTTGAATGGAAATATACGACTTAGAAATCTTTGTAGAAAAGGGACAAAAATATTGAAGTGGGCTTTTTCCTTCAAATGGTTTTTTGTATAGATCCATACACAGAAAGAGAGTGAACACTGTTGTTTCTCTGTCGCAGGACAGAATCCCTGTAAGGTTTCAAATGGCTTCACCGCATTTGGGGGCCAGCAGGAACTGAGCCTATTTCTAGTACTCAATTCCATTTACACTTGATTTTTACTGGCTAAAAGTTTCCCTGAGGGTTTTTACAGTTTATAGCTCCCCAGCAAAATTATTTAGTCAGATGCTGTCTACAAAGAAACCTTAAAACCTTGACTTTCTTGCCATTTTTTTGCACTAGTGTCTTCAGGTCCTCTTCCCAAAGCTGGAGACAGAAAGCGACAGTTCAGGCCCTACACAGAGCTGCTCTCTGGTGGGGATATTGGCCTTGACCAGGGGGTTGGAAGGAGGCTTTGGGCAAGTGGCACCATCAACCTCTCCTTCCCAGCATGCCTGCCAGATCTGTGGTGGGACAGAGCAGCCTGTGATTCTCCCTAACCTCTCCGTCCTGCCTCCTGTCAAAAACGGAGGTAGGTGCTGGGAAAACATCCCAGTTCTGCCACACAGGAGCTAATTCTCCAGCTTTTGGTGCTAGAAAGTCTCTCTTTACTCTGGCTGAGAGTTAGGGCAAAAATCCTCCCAGGAGGTGTAGGGCTGCACTTACTGGACATTTCAGGCATTTTAAGAAAATCCATCCAAACTTTATTAGAAAGGGTCTGGGGAGGCCTTAACTCATCTCACCAGGTTGGATGTGGTAACGTTGGTGCCTCAATCCAGAGATCTGTCTTCAGTGATATCTGCTGTGCAGCAAACCCGCTGTGCCCTCTGCAGATGTCCTCAGCTGTCGCACGGCTCTTGCTTCCATGTCGCAGGTGAGAGCATCTGGCAGAAGTGAGCCCAGTTCCAAACCCTCTATAAACGTGGAAGGCTTTTCTGAGTTTCACCATCAGCAGACCCGACATTTCATCCAGAGGTTATTAGTAGCAATTTTTTAAGAATGTTGTATAGCGTGGTTTCTTTGTTATGACCATCAGAATGACATTTTAGAAGATAACAAGCATGCCTGAAAGAAGCAAATAATGCACATTTCCTCTGTCAATGGGCAACGAGTATCCAGCTGGTCTCTGTGGTAATCTGAACTTACTACCACCCAGGAGAGTCATTTTCATTAACTCATCCTGACAAACAATATTAACCCATAGGCTAGTTTCCAGACTTGGACATTATAAATCAAGACTTCCAGTTTGTTTCCAGGCACCAACAGCATCACTTGGAAGCCAGACTAACAGTTTTAAACTATAAAGTGTTCAGGTTTTTTGCAGGCCATCATGATTTAAGTGTTCATGATGTTTGAAAATTATATTGGATTTTTCCCAAATTGCTATCATCTGTTGGGGCTATGATGGTCAAAACTCATCTTGAAAGCAACATCATTAAATTATCTAATTTAAAAGGGACAAGTCAGGTCTGACACTGGTTACCTTTAAACTTTTGGCTTGTCAAACTGTATTTATTATCCCTTCTCACAGTTCTGAAGTTAACTCCCGCTGTTGTCACTCCCCTTGTCTGGTAACAGCAGCAGTGTGGAATGGGGAGAACCATAAAGAATAGACCAGTAACGGGCCTTTTCCAGCCTCTTCCTTCCCACTTCATTGGGTGCTTAAATTTGTGTCTAGCTTTTAGTATTATACTTATCCAGCAAAGTGCATATGTGCATTCTTATTACTACATGCTATTGAAATTGGAAAGATTTTAAGATATACTTAAGTTCTTTGTTAAGCTAAAGAAGCTTCCTTCATAATTAGTATTTTTCTTTACCTGTTCTGTCCAAATACAATTACGTGTACATGTACAAACACAGAAATAGAGAGACTTTCAAGAAATACCTTTGTCAGGTTGTCCCATCTTCCCAAGAACTTGGAAGGAGTCTGGCATGAAGGAGAGCAGGAGAGAAGAAAGGGGACAGAAGAAAGCATATCAACAGGAGAGCTACACTAGCGAAGTGCTTTTGGAAAAGTAAGGCAAGAAATATGTTCCTACAAAAGGAACAAAAATTAATGAGAAGATTGAATATATAGGCTTCAGGATACACAAGAAGAGGGACATCGTCAACCTGTTGTACAACAACCTGTTTGCCTGCCCACACACACAGACTTCTCCACCTTCTCCACTAGCACATCCTGATACCGATATTACTCTATTAAGAAATGTTCAGGTTTAGGGAAGCTATAGACTGAGGTCCCCTAGTTCTGCTACTACTGCCTTGAACAAATTCCATCATAAACTTTTGCATACTTTAAAAAAAAAAGGACTTCTCATTTTTAAACAAAATAAAATGTACTCCTAGAAAAAAAAATACAGTTCAGGACATTCAGCAGAGAACATGAAGAGGAAATTATACTAAAGACTCAGTCTTGTTTTTGTCAAGAGGCATTAGGACCCAATGAGGAGAGGAAGTAAAGCCAGGCAAAGTGAAGAAAAGGATTAAAAAAGGTGGCTACAGATTAAGATAATTCAATATAACACCAAGTCAGAATTTCCATGAGGGTCCCTGGTGAAAGCAGTGATAGGTAGTTTGAAAGTATAACCTTAAAAAAACAGCAGCAAGAAAAGCAATGAGCATTCTCCTTTAGGAATCATGTTACCCTGAGAGATAAGCCATTTTACTGGCATGGCAAAGTGGAATCTCTACTTTATTGTACCAGCCAGAGAAAACTGGAATACTACCTGTATC
>NW_009726471.1:364-1826 GCF_000703405.1 Apaloderma vittatum | reverse complement strand
GACCAAATTGCAGGACCCTACACCTGGATCTGTTGAATTGCATGCTCTTGGCCTGGGCCCATTGATCCAGTCTGTCTAGGTCCCTCTGTATAGCCTTTCTACCCTCCAGCAGATCGACACTCCCTCCCGGCTTGGTGTCATCTGCAAACTTGCTGAGGGTGCACTCAATCCCCTCGTCAAGATCATTGATGAATATGTTAAACAAGAGCGGTCCCAGCACCGAGCCCTGAGGGACACCACTCGTGACCTGCCGCCAACTGGATTTAACTCCATTGACCAAAACTCTTTGGGCCCGGCCATCCAGCCAGTGTTTCACCCAGCAGAGCAACACATGGGAAGGCGGCTTAGCCATAAGGATGTTGTGAGGGATGGTGTCAAAGGCCTTACTGAAGTCCAGGTAAACCACATTGACAGCCTTTCCCTCATCCACTAAGCACGTTGTTATAGAATAAGATTAGATTTTTCAAGCAGGATCTGCCTTTTGTGAATCCATGCTGACTCGGCCCGATCTCCCCATCCCTGTTAGCTTTTAATTGTTCTGTGACGACTCTTTAGATTATTTGTTCCATCACCTTTCCTGGCACTGAGGTAAGACTGACAGGTCTGCAGCTACCACAGTCCTCCTTCCTACCCTCTGGAAGATGGGCACTACATCTGCCAGCCTCCAGTCCACTGGGACATCCCCGGTTAACCAGGAGTGCTGAAAGATGATGGAGAGTGGCTTGGCAACCACATCCGCCAGCTCCCTCAGCACTCTAGGGTGTAATCCATCACGCCCCATAAATTTATGAGCATTCAGCTTATGAAGCAACTCGATAACCATTTCCTCATCGATTTTGCAGGTCCTTTTCTGTTCCTCATCCCTTTCTTCAAGCTCAGGGGTCTGTGTGCCCAGAGAACAACTGGTCTTGCTGTTAAAGACTGAGGCAAAGAAGGCATTAAGCACCTCAGCTTTTTCCATATTGGTGGGCGCTGTTCTTCCCTCTGCACCCATCAAAGGATGGAGATTCTCCCTAGACCTCCTCTTCCTGTTAATGTATTTATAGAAACTTTTCTTGTTTTTCTTCACCACAGTGGCCATATTTAGCTCTAGGTGGTCTTTGGCCTCTCTAATTTTCTCCCTGCAAAGCTTCACTTCTTATTTATAATCCTCATAATTTGCCTGCCCCCACTTCCATAGACCATAAACTCTTCTTTTGTTCCTAAATTCCAGCCAAAGCTCTCTGTTCAGCCAGGCTGGTCTCCTTCCCCGTTGGCTCATCTTCCATGACTTGGGCCAACACTGAGGTATTGTTTCAGAGAGTGCTTGTATCTCCTCTTTGGGGCTCCTCTGTTGTGGCAGCCGGTGGCGAGTTCACCATAGTTCACCTTAGGGAGGCAGTGATCCTCCATCCTGGAGACGTGCCCTGCCCAGCACAGCTGCGTCCTCAGCAGCATGGCCTCAATACTGGTGACCCCTGCC
>NW_009726471.1:0-280 GCF_000703405.1 Apaloderma vittatum | reverse complement strand
GGAGTCCACTTCCCCTCGTTGGTTCCCTCACCATTTGTGTCAAGAAGTTATCTCCGACACACTTCAGGAACCTCCGGGACTGATCTCTCCCTGCTGTATTGTATTTCCAGCAGATGTCTGGGAAGTTAAAATCCCCCATGAGAAAAAGGGGTAGAGTCCGTGCAACTTCGCCCAATTGCCTATAAAGTATCTTATCTATTTCTTCATCCTGGTTGGGAGGTCTGTAGCAAACTCCCATGATGGTGTCCTTCTTATTGGCTTTTCCTTGGATTCTAACCCA
>NW_009726470.1:85157-123449 GCF_000703405.1 Apaloderma vittatum | reverse complement strand
AAGCGGCAGCCCCATCTGGAAGGAATTTAGCAGATAAACAAGGGCGGTGAAACCTGAAAATTAAAAAAAACAAAAAAGAAGAAGAAATAAAAAAGAAGATGGTGCAAGGGGAGGCACGGTAAGGTCGTGGGGCGCACGGGGGCTGACTAGCACCCAGGGCTGGTGGTGCATGGGTACGGGGTTGATGGGACATGTCACCGTTGGACGAGGACCCCCATTTGCATGAGGACCCCCCTTTCCCTGTGTGCAGCCCAGGAGCAGCTGCCCTGCCATGTCCTTACGAGCCCCAGCGAAAGGTGCTGGGCAGTTGCTGGGGGATATTTAACCTCTTTTTGTTGGGAGCAAACACCAAACGATCGTGTGGGAAATTGATGGGAGAATATACTTTCTGCCTAGTTTGAATTTACTTTAGTAAACTGTACGCACTTGGGGCTCAGGTCTGTAATTTATTGAAAGGAACCAGAGTGGAAACCAGCTTCATACTGTGAGTAATTTCTAGCATCGCTGTAATCTGTCACCGGGAGACAGGGCACTTTGTTTCTCTGAAAAATTATTTTTATAGTTGGCTAAGTAACAACAACAATTATTATTATTAATATTAATAACTACTTGTGTAAGGCCTTTCATGCGTGATTTAGAAAGCGTTTTGCACATGGATCAATAGGTGGTAGCTGCACCTCATGGGAAGGGAAATCGAGGCACAGATTTGGCTGCTACCTTGCTTAGGCTTATCCTGGCATGTAGCATCCTCACTCCCGAATTACAGCTTGGACCACGGGATGCTGCTTCCCTTTGTGTATTTCTACAGTATTTGAGGGTTTACTAATGATGAGGGAGCAGATCAGGGAATTATTTTCTGTAAAACCTGGGTCTATTTGGGTAAAAAAAAAAAGGTTAAGAGAATTCCCAAAAGAAATAGCCCTTGCCAAGCCACGGCGGATGCAGATGACCTACAGGTTGTCCCTCACATGCTCCAGCTCATCCCCTGGGAGAGCACAGAAACAAGCACGACATCTCAGCTTGGAAACAGCGACTCAAACAGTGCCCCCATTGCATTAGTTTTTATGTGAGGGAAGTAGAAAATTTTTAAAGCCTTTCTTTTCCCCCAGACTGGCTTTCCAGTGTCCAGCCTGTGGCCATTAAGGCCACAACACCATCGTCTCAAGCACAATGATACCTGCCTGGATGCGAAAAGCAAGACCCATCCTCAGGAGAGACAGAGCTGAGATCCGTGGGATGCCTGTCCGTAACTCCGTGCTGCCAAGCTCACTGGCTTGGCCACTTCACAGAGATCACCACAATCTCCCTTTCCAAAGTGGAAATAAAGCTCTTTCTGGGTAGAGAGCAGCAAACACCTGCTGCTGAAAACACATCATGTGCTGGGGATTGGGGGAGACCCCCCAGCCCAGCTCCTGAAGGTGACAGAGGTGGTTGGGGAGATCCCAAATTCACCCTCTCTCATCCTCTGGGCTGCTTAGTCCACGTGCAAACTACACGTTGTTGTTCCTGACACATGTGAACTTACTGTAATTCAGAGAGCAAAACTACTCCAGGTGGAAACTGCATTCTTCTGTGAAAGCAGCGTGAACTTTCTATCCATACACTGTTCAAGACATCCTGCCTGGCCCCTTCAGTGCCTCGCTGTGGCCAATCACCTCTGGGCTTGCTTGCAAAATGTTCACCAGTAAGTTCTCCAGTAAGAAAACTGGAGGGAAAAAAAGACCCCAACAGAAAGAAAATATTTTTTTCCCTCCATTAGGATTTTTAGCACTTTTCTGGCATTTTTTTTCTTTATTTCTCTGAGGCAATGAAAAACATTCAGAGGAGAGCGACGTTCCTTAATCCTGTACAGCAGTAATATAATCTGCATTTGTTCAGAGCCATTCAACCCGAATCATCCCTGAGCACTGAAGCTGACGCGCAAGCACAATGCACAGCGATAAATCCACCCACCACGTCAATGTAGGTGCTTCCACTTAAAATACAGTGAGGCAGCAGGTTGGGCAAGGCAAGGCAACTCGTTCCTTTACCCAGGAGCACATCCAACTGGAGCCTTTTCAGAAGATGTCCATTTCTGCTCGGTTTGCTCTGCCGAGTCAGATGTGTAGGATTTACTGTGCAGGTACAGGAGTCCCGGACATATTTTGCCTGTGCTGTCCATCCATCCCGGCTATCTGGACATCGGCAGTTCCAGCAGGGTCATGCAACATCCAATCTCCTTTTCCATGGGGAAAAAAAATGCTAGGAAGGCGTGTTGGAAGAGACACGACACGATGGTGGTGATACTTAATTATCCAGTATCCCAGTGGGACTGAGATGTCGTTGTTAATACTGGAGAAACAGAGCCACCAGGAGGGCAGTGCCCTGGCCCCTCTCACACGAAACTCTGGGCATCAGGTGGAAAAGCAGCGTGTTTATGCTGCCAGACCTGTCCTCTCTGCCTGCAGAAGTTAGAGAGGAGGGCAGACCGCAGGTTGGGGAAGGTCCACGTAACAGGTTTGGGTTTTTTCCGTGGTTTTCTCCCGTTTCCCAGGACTTTGCAAGGTTTTGCTCCTTCGCAGGTGAGGAAGCCAACAGATGGCACTGTGCTGTTTCTGGAGGAGCCCAGCCTTGCTGGAGGCCAGACTCAGGATGCCGGAATGTTGGACAAGCCTTGCACTTCGGAGAAGTTTCTCCGGTGCAAAGGCAGAGACAAAACCTCTCCATGGCCCTTTCTCCAACCTGAGCTACTGCTGCTGCTTTGGCCCAAAGCGCGATGCAAAACAGGTATGTTTGTACACAACCTCGGGACAACAGGAAAAAGGATGCGAAACCATCCTGCGAACAGGGAGAGTGTTAAAAAAGCTCAAATTGCCACCAAGAACATTTTTCTCCCTGGGTCCTCTGTGGCAGGCACCACAGATCGAATCCGCTCAGTGCTGTGCTGATGCCTGGCTGAGGAGATCGATTTTGGGGAGATGATTATTTTGGCAGGGCAGGGCACCCCAGGAGCATGGCTGGATTAGCCGGTGGCCCTCATCTGGAGTTTGACTTTAGTCCCTGGAGGTCCTGCCGTTTTGGACCAGTGGAGTAGAGCTGAGGGATGGGGTGATGCTGAGGGTGGTTCCTGGCAGTAAAACCCTGCCTGTTCTTTTCATCAAGCCTCTTCTGTGCAAGAGTGCTCTTTATTTTATACATCCCCTAGGTTTTCACTTCCTACTCTAGGAACAGAGACACATTCACAGCTCTAGCCATAGGTTTGTGCCTTGTAGCACAGCTGGGTAGGTGGTTTGGGTTGAATTATCCCCACTGTTCAAAAAGTGCCTGCTTTCCAAGGTCCTTTCTGGTCCAGTATTGCAAAGTCCTGCAGAGCCATTCCCCAGTATTCCCAGTCCTGCCTAGTGAGCTCCCTTGTTTCCAGCTCCTCGGGTTGCATGCCCTGAGATTCTTCTCCCTCCTGTGTTGATATCGCAACCTCTATCCAACAGCAAATACCTGGGATGGGGAAAGCTGGGCTCCAAACCCAGCATCAGGAGCTGCTCTCACCTGGTAGATACAATTGAACACTCTTAGCTGTCAAGGTGGGGCAAACTCAGAAATGTGGCCCAATTTTCTTGCCTTAAGCCCCAAGACTTCTCTATCAAGCAGGGCCAGCAGTGAGTGCAGTGCCGTCTCTCTGCCTTGAATTGCTACAGTTTGCCTTTGCTCTTTTTCCCTCCTCCCTCCTGCTTCTTCAGACCCTCTCAAGGTCCAATCCAGCGGAGGCAGGTAGTGTTTGCCGTTGGGTCCTGAGCATCCCTGTCTCTGCATTGCCCCCGCGCACCCTCCGAGGAAGTGCTCGGCATCGCCGCTGCACCCGGCACACGGCGAGCTTGACCCCGCTGCCATCTGATGCCGCCTTTCAAATTGCTGAAGTCAAATCAGGGTGAGTAGTTACATTAGGCTGACCTATGCCTTGTCAATCTTTACATCATTCAAAGGCAATTTAGCCTATTCATTCATAACAAGAGGCTATTGATTAAATAATCTCCATTATTAGCGTTTGGGTAGAACTTGCTCTTTGTTTTATTTTATTATTGTTTTTGTTGGTTGGCTTAAACCAGCCTCTGTTTTCCTCTGCTCTAACTGCCACTGCAATTACAGTAAAAAGTATGAGCAGATACTTGATTAAGCTTTGCAGAGATTATTACAAAGCAAGGCCTCTTTCTGAATGCACATATTTCAGAAGAAATAGCATAAAGAAGCGTGCACGTGTGAATTCTTGGATCTGCACGCACAATTTATCCTTGCAGGTCAATAGCTCATATTGTCTGCTCTGCCAAATTGTTCAAACATATATAATGCTCTCAAAATATTGCTTAATTAGATTCTAGAGAACATTGACACACAAACAAAAGATATTAATATCAAGGATTTCAGCATCAAATGTAGTTTACACAGATCAAAGAACATTTTTGGTGCAAAGAGGTTACGAATGTGACAGGTTGTTACTCCACAAGTGAAGAATATGACAAGAGCAGGAAGGAGTGATCAGAGTGGAGTGCAAAGGAGTACGGACTCGTGAGGGACCCGGGGAAGGTAAAGCTGCAGAAAACAGAGGAAAAGGCAGATTACTGGAGAGGCAGGGAAAACACCTTGCAGAAAACAGCGACAGGCTCTGTGGTAATACCACCTGAGATGGACATGGAGATTTTGGGGGGTATAAGGTTGTGAATTGCTGCTGTGGGGTGGGAAGAGACTCGTCCTCCTCCGTAGGGGATGACATATTAAGAGCAAGATCCAAAACCTTAAAATGTATTTGTAGGCAAAAACTTCCTCAAAATTAATGTCTAAGGCCTGGGTGGAGACATGGTCCTTAGCTGGGAGCCTTTTGTTCCTTAGCCGTTTGATGTTGTCTGTGTTGCTTGAAACTGGGATGAAGCAGTGAAGAGGAGAGGGACGCGGATGTGGGGGCGAGCTGGGAGAGTCATGAAGTGACAGGTCAGAGTCAGATGCGGGTTGTCAAAAGACGTGCAGCCCTAGCCAGGCTTGGGATCTTGGGAAGCTATAAGAAAGGAAGGGGGCAAATATAATTAACAAAAGTCTGTCCTGAGTTTCACCAACGCTACCAAGAACAAATCACATACCTGCACCTGCCCAGTGTGAGGAGATTGAGGGTCTCCTTGGGATTTGGGTGTCCTGTCCCCATCACCTTGAAAGAGCTTCAGGGTCTGAGAGCAGCTTCCTGGAGCTTCAGTGATCCTGGAACCAGCAAGACTGTCCCAAAGCTGGGAAAATTTTTGGTGTGATCAAGAGGATTTTAATTCAGCTCATCCACAGCACCTGGAGCAGGGAGTTATTCTCTGGTGGCTACCTGGAGCAGAAGCAGGGAGTTGGAAAGAAAACACGGGAAGCGGATATAAGGGTAGGCACAAAGTAGCAGGCCAGCAAAACGAATGAACAGCTAAAAGAGCAAGCCAAGGGGAAATCAATAAAATTGACTTAAAATACATACGAATGAAAAAAAATTAATAAGCGAAAGCTTTATTTAATGTCAATATTGTTGTAGTAGTCTGAGAAATCATGAATAAATAAAAGCAGATGGTGGATTGATCATACACCAACGAGGAAAGGCACTTGTGAAGAATATTTTCTTCTCAAGGCACACAGACTCATATGTGTGTTTCTCATTTGCTTTAATGGCAGTCATGTTTGCAAACTCCTGTGTATTGAGAAACAGGTAAACCTCAGTGGTTAAGGCTTGTTTTGACACAATTATTTCCTTTTTCTCCTGGAAAGTATTAACTTCTGTTTCAAAAGTGTTTCACCTGCATATTACGCTATATATCACAGCAACCTGCCAAATCCACTGTAAATTATTCAAAAACATGCTGACAAATTAAGGACTAGTATTTTAAAGCATGGATAATTTGCAGCGTTATTGAAGGGCGTCCTTTCCCTTCAACTTTTCCCAACAAGCACTAAAAGCAAACTGTCTCTGACACTTCTGATGAGGAAGGATTACCCACACCCAAACGCTGGCTGAGCTGCTGGGACCTGCACCTTCACCCTGAGAGATGAGTGCTCTCAGGGCCAACCACATGGAAGAAGCTCAGCCCCTTGGACAACACAGGTTTTTCTATGTGGGTAGTGCATCGTAATCTCCCATTTTAAAAACTGGGAAAGAGAGGAAACTGCAACACAATGAGCTATGTATTCCTGGCACGAAGGGCTTGCTGTTAGGCCCTATTCCAGAAAAACATCTAAGCATGCACTTTCTGAAAAATCATATTTTTGTTAGGTTCTTTCTTTAAGTAGGTCCTTAGCTTTGCTAGTGATGCTGAGACTAAGTAATTTGTCCATCTGCCTATCTCTCATTCTTATTGATGTGGTGGATCTCATTCTCATGGAAGTGGCAGAGTGGCCGTCCCTGGAGGTATTTAAAAGATGTGTAGATATGGTGCTTAGAGACACGGTTTAGTGGTGGACCTGGCATTGCTAGGTTAACAGTTGGACTCGATAATTTTCCAACCTAAGTGTTTCTATGAATCAAAATATGGCTAAATGTTGGCTACTCATGGCTGTGAGCACCCTGAGCTGGGGAGCATAAGCAGCATAGGGACTGGAGACCCTTGTATTAAATCAACATTTGTCTTCCCATGAAAAAGATGGACCAGTCCCTCATGGCAAGATGCAGACACACAACGCAGGCAGAGAATGCTGCTGCCATCCAGGCTGAGGTGGAAAAGCCTGAGGGGGGATTTGGCTGAGGTTAGGAAATCCTGAAGGCAGCAGACAGGCTGGATGCAGAACAGCCTTCACTAGTCATCCTGTAATAAAAGAACGAGGGGCCTTCAGTTGAAAGTGGTAAGAGATTGAGTCTGAGATAGATAAAAGAAAGCACTTCTGAACACAGCAGGTAGTGAACTTAGGGAACTTGCTGCCTTTGAAGGGAATTAGACAAACTCATGGTAGCAGCTTTGTAAGTGGCAGCTAAAATCCCTGGGCAAGGATGCACCCTCCAGCACCCCTGCCCCGACAGCTCAGGGAGCTGGAGAGCATGAGGGTGTTGAAAAGTGGCATGGGTAACATGGTCTTCTATAAAAACATCTCTCAGAGACAGTGTGCCAGGCTGGACACCCCGCTGGATGGAGCCAGCCAGGGTATCCTGTTCACCGAGCTTTCCCGCACGAGCATTTATGCTACCAGCTTGCACAGGGGCTGCCACGCTTCTCACACGGGGTGTGCAAAGGCCATCACCCTGCAGCGTATTTTCCACCAAGGGGTAAATGATGGAGTTGCTGGTGGTGTTGTCTGACCCTCATCCTCGGGGCGGGGGAGCTCTGCCTTCCCCCTGCTCTCCATCCTTCCCTTGCCGTTAGGAGCCCCAGCGACGGCAGCTGCCCGGAGAGTACCTCGCCACTACAAGACGCATGGATCAATTAACGCAGTTGCTGGATTTTGCTTTTTGAATCAATTAACTGGAACTGAAATTAAGTAAAAATATCCTTTGCTTATTAACAGACCGAACTAATTGCAATAAAAGGCGGGCTGGAGGGGAGGGAGGAGAAAGAGAAACACAGAGATGCTATTTGTCACAGCGAATCTCTGCCCTCATCTTTATTGCAAATATTCCTCATTTACTAGGCGGACTAATGACTCCACAACCTCCAAATCGAGTGTCATCCCATGATGAGGTGGCTGTGTTTCCCACTATCCTCAGCACATCCCAGCTCTGCAGGACCGAGATGGGTCTTGGCCAGGACTTGCTCTCATCTCCACCAGCCCTCCTGCCCTGGCTGCTCCAAGGGGCCTGGCAGTGTGCAGCCCTCTTTGTCTCGCCTTCCTTCCCTTTGTTTCTCTCTCCACTTCTTTGTTTGTCTGTTTTATTCTTTTTGTTGTGGTTTGCATCCATCCCCCCTCTGTTGGCTTTTTCGTCCTCTTTCCTCCTTCGTGTGTGCACCCACCCTGTCCCACAGATTTCCATCTATCCCCCCCCGAGCTCTTTCTTCTCATTTCCACCATCCTCTTGCCCTTCTCTCCATCTGCATCGCTATCCCTCTCCTTCCCTCTGTCTTCCCAGCTGCAATTAGAGCTAATCAGATACCTGAGCAGCTCTGCAAAGCTATTAGTGGCTTCCCACTCATCCTCTGGGGGGGAGGTGAGCAGAGCTGGACAATTAGACTTTTCTGTGCATCCCCAAGTCCGATAAACCCAATAAACAATGTGGGGCAGTGGGCACATCTCTGCTGCTGGTGGGACTGTGCTGGGCACGGTCCGGCGAGCTTCCCTGCCTGTGCTGGTTGTCCCACAGTGGGACCTTGCAAGTGGGGAGCTGTCAGGGAGCGCGCCTGCCCACCCTCCTCCTGCCCCTGCTCCTGCTCCCCCTGTTTTAGGAGCCTGGGGGGTGCATTTGGTGGGGTGCTCAGGCTCTCCTGCGAGGCCGACGCGTGGTGTTTGTTGCAGAGAATTTCCCCGCTCACTCCGCAGCCCGGCGCACCCCTCCTGCTGCTGGATCTATGAGCTGTGTGTGTGTTTTGTAATTAAGCAGTTAATTGCACTGGAGTTCTTGATTAGCTTTGGGGGATGGTAATGTTCTAGCAGGATGAGATGTTGTGTACAGTTCAGAATCATTTACAGAAATTGGAGCTAATTTTGCTGTCTGTGCTTATTACTGCATTAATTTAATTTGGGTTGCTTTTAGCTCATTAACACATCTAATTAATTCGTTGACATCACTATTAAGATGTCTCTTTGAAATTGGCGTCTCCAGATAATCAGGATGGAAGAGGCTGACAGATCAGGCGCGAAGCTGACTGGGAAAATGGGGAAGAAAAAAAAAAAAGAGACGACTAATGAATTTTCCATCAGAATCGCACGGATTGTCAGAGTTGGTATCAGGGAGGCAGAGACAGAGCTAGCGAGACAGAGAAAGGGCATGAGAGAGACAGCAGTGCTAAAGGGAGACTAGTTTCCTCAAAAATATTGTATTTGTTAGGAGAGCAAGCAAGACACATGAGAGGACACTAAATATTCCTTAGCGAACCGACATCAAGGTGGCATATTTCTTAGTTAATCTTCCTCTCGCCCTGGTTTTCCATTGTGGCCTTTTGGCTGTTTGTTTTTTTTTTTTCCCTGCACCACAAATGGTTTTGTAATACCGACGCCGGGGGCTTTGATGGACTGATTGGGCTGGGGATCGTGTGATCCCGAGGACCGGGAAAGGCTGCAGGGATGGGAGAGCAACCGTGCCCTGTGCTGCAGCAAGTGCGGAGCTCAGGGGATGGACAGACAATTGCAAGCAATTAAAGGATAGTCATTTAATGAATTAGCACATATCAGCAGAGCCTTGGTATCTGGCTGTATGCCGGCCTGGCTGCATTTATGAAATAAAACAGCTTAGCTTAAACCTGCCTTCATGGTTGTTGTAGCTAGCAGAAGACAGATGTCTTGCCTCCTGAAAGGAGGTTGTAGCGAGGTGGAGATCAGTCTCTTCTCCCAAGTAACGAGTGATAGGACAAGAGCAAATGTCCTCAAGTTGTGCCAGGGGAGGTTTACGTTAGATATGAAGAGGAACTTCTTCACTGAAAAGGTTGTCAGGCACTGGAACCAGCTGCCCAGGGAGGGAGTTGAGTTATCATCCTTGGAGGTGTTTAAAAGATGAGTAGATGCTGTGCTTAGGGACATGGCTTAGCGGCTGACTTGGTAGGACTGGGTCACTGGTTGGACTTGATGATCTTAAAGACCTTTTCCAACCAAAACTATTATATGATTTTGTGTTTGTGAGTTTGGAGGGGCAGTTGTAGCTCGCTGGGTTGGGTGGAAAGTCACAAGAAGACCATGCACTGGCCCAGGAGCTGTTGGTCCCGTACGTGGGCAGGAGACCCAAAAGCAGAGCTGGCTGTGGGGCACCCTACGTATGGAACACCCTGGGTATGGAAGACCCTCTGTGACATTCACAGGTTACCTTGAACTGAGAGCCTAGGACACCGCTGGCAGCTGGGAAATCATCTGCTTGAAAGAAAATGTGAGTAAACATGGGCCTCAAACCCACTTTACTCAGTGTTTTAGCTTTTTTTTTTGATTCGCAGAACCCCCAGGTTTTCACAGTGCATGTGCAGACCCTTCTATATATTTCAAATTTCTGCTGACTGACAGTAAACCAGCTTTTCTCAGTTACCTTCCACAACCCCAATAGGTCTCTCTGCAGTGTGTAGGCAACACATTGAAACCACCAATCTAGTTAACTCAGCACGCTCCCATCCGCTCACTTGATGTGCCAGCCAGAGTGCTTGCTCCTGGAAGCATTTTCAGTAGAGTTAGTAACATTATCTGGGCTACAAACATAATGTTCCCTTCCCACCATCCCTCTGCCCCTCTCAAGGGAGATGCAATGCGGATGGAGGCAATAGAAGGAACATTTTCAGTGCAAATAGCTATCCTGCAGAAAGACTTTTGTAAAATGGCTTCAGACTAAATGATTTTTAAAAAGAAGAAAATTGCAAGTTACAGTAGGAAGGCTGTTGCGAAGGGAGCAGATGATTTTAAAGGGTCTGTGCATTGCACCTGATTCCATGGGTGGACCTTGAAGGTTCTGAGATACTTATCTCGGTACAGCCCTGTGCCCCTCACTCTAGGGACAGCCCTGTCCTCATCAGATTCATTGTTTGTGTATCGTCTCAGACCGGAAAAGCTAAATGCAGAAAGCACTTTCTTCCTCACAGCATTTACAAGCCTTGCTGAGAGCAAGAGGCTGGGGGAGATCATAGGCAGGAAGTCTGGACTCCAGGAGAAGAGGCTCCGAAGTCCCTTCAGGAAAGGTCTAGGTGGTGGTGAGGGGTTGCAGAAATGGAATCTCCATCATCACTTGCTTTGCTTTGCTCAAACCTCACTTGGGAGAAGCTCGTGGTGGTTGATGAATGCGAAGGTCAGACAAGACCTTCCCATTACAGAGATAAAGGTAACTGAGTTTTGTGCTGTGTACCACCGGATGAGTATGGGGAGGCTGTGCACTTTGGCCAGGGTTGTCTTGGAAACACATGTCATACGTAGGTATCTACCCGGTTTTCAAAGGTACCAAACAAGACCAGGGCCAGATTATGAAAAAAGACTAGTTTTAAGAGCCTCTTTTCTTGCAGTCTTGGTTTGCCCCAGTGCCATCAGGCTGAAATGCCCCACTGATGATGATGGTGATCTCCTTCCCAAACTGCAATCAAATCCTCCTTTCAGCCCACTCCAGAGAAGCACAGCATCATACTGAATGCGCAGCCGATCTGAAAATCCACAGGAAGGAATTGCATCAGCTTCCTGGGATTCCTTGCTCCGCAGCAGTGCTAAAATGGAGTGTGTTTGTAGGTCTCTTCTACCTGTGATTTGGGAAGAATAAAAACCAAGAGCATCCCCACATCCTCGGTCTAACAAATAAACCCAAGCAAATCTTTCTGCCCCGCACTGCAGGGCTCTCCCTGTGAGGAGCATGGGGCAATTTACCCCAGCACTGAGCTGCAGTTTCCACCTGGGGGAGAGAAGTTTGCTCAAATTTCTATTCAATTTCATTCAAAGGGAAGAGTATTAGAAACTCCACTCTTTAGCACTTCATTAAACACTTTAGTTTAATAGCATCCTCCAGGGAATCCCAATCTGGACCACGTGAGCCAGGAGTAAACAGCTGCATCAATTAACCCCATAATCTCAAGGGTGCTATTAGAAGGTGAGATACCCTTAGAAAGTGCATATGCCTGCAATTAGGCTTAAAATACTTATGTGTCAATAGCTTTAGTTATTTGTGCTCTCTGTTATTGATCTTGCTTATGTTTTCCACATTAAACAGTCTTTCTTACTTCATCAATAAATTAAGTACTGTTTAGATTTACTCACTTTTTCTATTAAATGCTGCAAAATTCGGAGCTCCTGACTCTGGCCTGGCTCTAGCTGAGAAGAGGGGCATCAACCCTCTTCACTGGTAGCCCAGGGGAATGATCACCTCCCTGCTCCTGCTGACACCACCATTCCTGATCCAGGCCAGGATGCCGTTGGCCTTCTTGGGCACCTGGGCACACTGCATATGTCACTACGTGTTCCTTTTTCCTGCCTAGGTCAGATTTGGAGGACATGTTAGAAAAAGTCTGGCTTTTGACACCATGAACATAACAGAAATGATTTTGTGCCACACAGGGATTTGAGGAAGGGGCAGGACCTTCAACACCAGAAGATGAGGCTCTCCCTGGCTTTTCTTCCAAGTAAAAGGCTTTGGGAAGAGCTTTAATTCCTCTGAGATGGCAGCTGAGCAGGCAGGGAACAGTGCTGCCAGCAGTCACCTCACCAGGAACTGGTGGGGTGAGATGAATGACTGGTCCTCTTTTTCCTCCTCGTATTTTCAATCAGCTTCACTACCCATTGCAGCCTCTTCCTTCAGACTATTTGGCCCCAAACCAGGCGTGTACGTAGTCAGAAATGTGATGGCTCTCAGTGTCTCTGGCTGGAAGCTGGGACCTCTCTGGAACATATGGATGTTCTTGGACTTCAGAAAGGTGTGATACGGTGGAGAGATGTTTGTCGACAGAGCTGGTTGAGAAAAGCGCAAGGTTTTGAGATGGTTTCTTTTTTGTAGCCAGACTTTTGAGTCCTAATTCTTCACTCCAATGGGAGTGGACCAAGGCTGGAGTCCTGTTGCAGGGTAAGTGCTGAGGGCTGAGCACAGCGAGCATGAGAGCAGCTCTCGCCAAGAGCTGGTGTCATTGTGCCCTAAAAATATCTACTGTCCTTTTCATTCTTTAAGTTCTTCAGAAGCCTTTGCTTGTTTTCACCAGCTTCCCTTAAAGACCTGTTGGCTTTCTGTAAGGAATTTGCACAGTTATTTTAATGGAAAATAATTCTGTAAGTAATTATTTTATTTATTTATTTTTAATCTTTCATCATCCTGGCTTTTGTGCTCTACTCTTGACTGCTGTGGTATTTCATGAGAAGCATGGGTGAAAAAAAAGACAAAACTTTGGGCATTTAAAAGAACAGGTTTTCACATAGTTTGCACTGTTTAGTTTGCTGCTCCCCTGTCTGTCTGGTGTGTATTGGTGCGTATGAAATTTTATTTTTAACCAGGCTCTCCTGACCGAACAGAGGCTGCTGGGCCCTTGTTGTTACAATTAAGCCATGTGCTACTTTCCATAACTCATTAGCCCTTTAGTTTCTGGATTAATTCGATGTGCAAATAATGTCACAAATTGAATATTAGTAGACTTCTATTGAGGATTAAGCAGCAGTAAAAGCATATCTCTGTGTCTTCATTTTGCTTTGCACAACTGTGGTTTGTCCAGCGTAGCAAGCGGTTAGTTAACCACCCGACAGCTCGCCGCCTTCTTCCCTGTGCTGGCTTTTCCTGTAATAGCCCAGCTATTAGAAGACAAAAACAACAACTGTGCGTGTAGAAGGTGAGGGTAAGGAAAATGAATTTCCCTGTTAGCATTACACAGTGTCCAAACTCTTTTTTTATAAAGGAGATCTTTGCACGAGAATGGCCCCAGCTCTTGCCAGCATCTCCCTGTCAACAGCAGCCGGTGAGTAGCTGATGGGCTGTACTAGCTCCAAGCTAAACAATTCACTGATGTCATTGCATGAGTTCTGCATTTTATCACCTCTAATTCTCTGCAGACACAGAATTTGGGTGGGATTGCTTAAGCCAGCCTGAGCATCCTTGTTGTTGCTAGAGAGATGAAGCAGAAAAGCAGGCTTTGGAAGGGTGCAGCATCTCATCCCAGCCAAAGATCTCCATGAGGGTCCCAGCACCTGCCCCCGAGGGTCTAGTTGTGGGTTTGGGACCCCAGGTGGGCACTGCAATGCAAACTTCTACCTTCGGATGTATTGGTGGTGTCATTGCGGGGAGAATGGCTCCGTGCCACCAGAACTTTCAGGGCATCGCTGAGCAAAATGGGTGTAGCTTTCTTTTAATGCACTGAAGTGGAGGCAAATTTCAATCTAATAATGTAAAGCAGCAATAACCATTATAATTAATTTATATAAAAGACATTATAAAATTACACTTGATGCATTTAAATCCCATCCAGGAGCAGTGCTCGTTTTCCAGTTAAGCTATGGGCTGTGCTAAGGCAGACGGGGAAAGAGGTATTTCAATATTTCTTATAATTTTATATTCTTTCTAATATCTCTCATGCTAATTTCATTATGCAATACAGTCAGCACAGTGATGTAATTATTGAAAAGTAATTTTGCAATAAATGGATTTAAATGTGTTCGAGTCCATTGTAAATTCAATCTCTTGGTAAAGGTGGACTGAACAGGCAGGAGAAAGGGAGCAGGGATGTTGCTTGGTGAAAGCTGAGAAGTCCTGGGCATCCCACATCGAGCATCTGCTTACACCGACTAATAACATCCACTTCAGATGGAAGCTACTCACAGAGCTGGCCTCCCTCCCCTTGAGCCCCCAGAGCTGCTGCTTGCAGAGGGCACTTCCAACCTTCCCACTGCGGGGAAATTTCGGATCAGTCAGGTCTCCTCCCGGAGCAAGGCGCTGCCGTTGCCGGGCATCTGTGCTGCTCTTAGCAAAGTGGGTCCTGTGTGGGTGTCTTAGTCTGGATTAAGGGCTCAGTTACTGGGCAGGGACATAAAGATATTCTTCTGCATAAGACATGGGAGATGTGATTTCTATTCCTGGCTCTGTCAGAGACTTCCTGTGTGATACTGGGCAAGCAGTATATCATCTCTGTGCTTCCATTTCCTCATCTGCACAATAGGGATAAAGAGTGCTTCCCCAGCTCATCGGTGAAATTAATGTAACATATGTAAAGTGCATGTATATCCCCAGATGAAAGGTGCCATTGTAATAATATTCAAATTATTATGGAAAATAGATAAAGCGACCAACCCCTGCTAAATGATCGTCTTGCTTTTCACCAGATTCATGAGATCCACACGAAATGTGATAAGAAAACCTCAGATGTCAAGTGGTTTAGAGTCAGACTCTGCTCACGAAGCAGAGCTGGCTGTGCCTTTTAAGTGGAGGATGAGATAGTGAAGAATTGGGAGCTTGGAAAGTTGCTGCTGTGGTTAAGCTGTCCTGGTTTGCTGGGTGCCACTGTTCATCTAGAGAGGAAGACGAGGGGATACGTCACTTAATATCAAATCAGGACACAGGAACTCTTCAGCAACACCGAAATCAAGGTGATTAAGCGAGGCTGTTTGGTTTTTCTGACCCTAATGGATGCATCCAAGTTTGGGATATCCCAGAAAGGTCACGCACGGGTGGAGGTGACATGAGGGAGGTTGGATGAACCGACTTAGTGGGAATATTTTACCCACAAGGCTTAGGTTAGTCCTTTTCCTAGGGGTAAGAGAAACAGCTCTGGTGTCACTTGTAGGCCTTTAGCAGATACTGCAATGGGAGGGTGTTCAGGTCTAACTACTGCGGCGATGATACCTCTTCCCTGAAGCTCGTTGTGCATCTGCCTGTTCCCACAACATCACAGCAAGGTATGTTTGGGCAGCACAAAGGTCTCTGCCCTATAAGCAGTATCCGTGTTCTTGGCGATAGGTTTGTCTCCAAGCAAGGTTGGCAGCAGGCAGACATTTGTGTGTTTTCCCTGAAACAAATGTACCTCCTGGAGTTCCCTTCCATTGTGAAGGAGGTGCTGGCTTGGCATCCAAAAAAAAAAAGCCATGATGGGGATCACTTGAATCCTGAACTCACTGGAGATTTTAGTCTGAAACTGCTGTGCCAGTCTCTTCTGGCACCATTGTATAGCTGCCCAGCACCAAATGCTCAATTATAGACAAAATTGAATTTACAATTTGCTTTTGGGCAATGTGTAAATTGGCCCTTCATTGATTATTAATGAAGTGCTAATTGCTCTTTGCAACCAATTTTTATGCAAATGCTATTCGTGCCATTTGCACAATCCTGCAATTTACAGTTTTACATTTGCAATGGCCTGGTGAAAAGATGTGAAAAGATGACAGCTTGTCCTAAAAGAAAACAGGAAGGGGAGGGGAGAGGCAACCACAAAACTTAGAAAACTTGGAGTAGCACAATAACACAATTAGGAATGAGAAAACATTTAAAAAAAACCCCACAAAAATCCTGAACAAACAAACCCTCTCTCTTTATTGATTGTAACAGATTCGGTGTTGACAGGGGTTGTTCTGAATGTAACAGGATCCCACGGCAGATGTAAACCAGACTCCAGGCATTTGCTGTGTGTTTCACTGCGGAGGTCAGTGTATAAATCTGCCTGTGAAAACATTGATGCGAGGCTGCCAGCATTACCCATTCAAGAACCGAGTGCTTTTTCTGGGCAACAAACAACGCGGTGTGAGTTTGCAAATCGAGCGTGGGCAGCTGCAGCTCCTCTCTGAGCCAACACTTCTCTCCTGCGTGGGGCCAGAAGCCGAGCACTCATCATCATCTGCCCAGGGCTGTGTAAATCCACAGCCCTCCTCCCTCCTTCACCGTCACGCTGGGCTTCTTTAGACCTCCCTTTGGTTCTGCATCACCGTGACACCTTGTAGATGGCGCAGAGAGTTGTATTTTGGCTGGGGAGCTCTGCAAGAGAAGGCTGAGTCCTGCAGGACGGGAGCACTGTGGGTTTCACTTTGCTAGTTGGTAGTGGGAGTTTCCAGGTCAAATTTCCTCAAAGGCTCTGGGTGTTGCTGCCTTCTCTGAGACTTCACAGCAAGCCTTTGGTGGAGGACAAAATCAGATTCATCTCCAAGCTATTCCATAACTGTTCCTCCTCTGTCAGACAGGCTTTTCACTGAACTTCACTGAAGCTGTTCGGGGCAGCAGAGTGGCCTCATCTGCTGTTGGGTGACAGAGATTGCTGCTGGAACAGGACTTGCTGAGACACTAATAAAAATGTGCTGTTTTTTTTTTAATTTGGATGGAGATAGGCTGTTGTTACTAGGACCCAAGGAAGACACAGGTAAGAAACAACTCATATGAGTGCCTGCATGGGCTGCACTTGCTGGGTGCCTCGGGGATCCTCAAGCAGGGCACAGTGAAAGTGGATGTCAGCTTGAACCTGTCCATATCAGGAGAATGAGACAACAGGAGGATTTATTGTTGATCCACAGTCGTCTTTCTTTATTCTACCTTATTATTCTTTTTACTGGTTATATCTTTGAGCGGCAAGATGCTGTTCTTACACACAGATCCTGTGTTCATACATCTAGGGATCCTGTGTATTCTTTGGCCAAAGCAGCATGCCAGGAGCTGGTGCTGAGCTGCTTCTTCGCAGCAGCTTCTGGTCCCTCTAGAGCTCTCCCTTTTCCAGCCTCATCTTTTTATGCTTTAGAAGATGACCATGTTCTTCTGCCTGACATAGATCACATACCCTTGACCATATTCATATCATCTGCTGGATCAAGTCCAAGCAAGCAAGAGATCCTGATTGCACTTGTTTCCACTCTGGTTTTGTGTCATGTGCAGCTTTCTCAGCAGCGATTTAAAGTTTTCTCTCCAGAACATTAAGGAGAACGTCATTTCTGCTAGACCTCGTGTCATTCTTTTATTCAGCTTTCAGAAGAGGACGAAGCCAGTGGATCACTGCCCAGGTGTGTTACTCCCATCCAGACCTTGTGGGGTTTTACCGTGGTGCCACCCGGACAATCTCTCCCTGCCTGCTCTCTTTCCTAGGATGACAGCGGGACTTTTGCTACGGCTGCAGGGATCTCTGTTGGCTGCTTCGCTCTCGCCAGCAGCGCAGGAAGGTATCCTCTTGTTTTGGTTTGTTCTCTCGGTGGGACACTGCTCCTGAGCTGTTGCTGGCGTGGTCATTGGCAGTGCAGGGACCACAAGGGTGCCGGGGAAGCCCCAGGCATGGAGGTGGGCTGGAGCTGGGGCTGTGTTTTTCCCGAGGAGCTGCGGGCTGTAAGGCCCTGCACAGACGCAGCACGGCACTCTTTTCCACAGCACCGTGCTTGCCACCCGTGGGAGCCCATCCCCACGCTTGACCCCATCCCTGACCTCGCCAGCAGCCCAGGGACTTTCCCCTCCCTGCACACCCTGCTCTGGCCGCCCTGCCAACCCCCCGACCCACGGCTGGGGTACGACTGAGCATCGCAGCTCCCACACCCATCCCGGGGCTCAGCTGTGGGGAATTGCTGTGAAGATGCTTCGCTCAGAGCATGTGTCAGGATACATGAGGATAAACAGCATGAATGTTTTTGTGGATAGCCCAGCCAGGAAGTAGTTTCCAGTGGAGTAAAAGTCCTGGGAGAACTGTTTGGTTGTGACTTGTAGGTAGGGTTAGTTTGCCTTTGTTTTGTGAGATATAATCTGCTTTTTCAGGGTGGGTGTGGCCCTATTCTGCATGAGGACACAGACATGACAGCTGAGTGCTCTGGAGATGCGACTGCAACTAAACCACACCAGAGGTAAGAGTTACCCAGCTGCCTCTCCCCCCAAAAAACCTGCTTCGTGTCAGGGGTAAAATATGCTCTATGACCAGGAGAAAGTGCTTTCTTAGCCTAGAAAATCCAAGTAGCTGTGCTTGGCCTTGACCAAAGGTGGCTGGTATGCTGGACCACCTGATACTTTAAAGTGGGTGCAGCAACACTCACAGGCCCCCACGAGCAATGCCCCGGTGCAGACACCCCTGACGAGACCCCCAAAAGGCAGACATCAGCACCACTTCCCCCATCCCCCAGAGAAAGAGGATTGCAGCTTCCATTCAAATAATTGTTGCCAAGGTTTCAGCAGTGACTCACTGTCTCCGGGGCAGGATCCCTCGTTGGCAGGGGGCTATCTGGGGAACACTCCTCCGCCCTGTGT
Source organism: Apaloderma vittatum (assembly GCF_000703405.1). Lineage (NCBI taxonomy): Eukaryota > Metazoa > Chordata > Aves > Trogoniformes > Trogonidae > Apaloderma > Apaloderma vittatum. The sequence goes on along the minus strand of NW_009726470.1, from coordinate 104,710 downwards.
TGCCAAGGCACCTCGACCTGTGGGACTTTCTGCACCTCCTTCTGCTAGTTCGCGTCTCTTGTTTTCCAAAACACTCCCCCCGAGTTGGCAGAGCCTCTCCACGCACCTCAGCTCTGTGGGCACAGGGGGGTACATGTGCACAGGGATGTGCTCTCTGCACCCCAAAAGGGGCTCTGCTCAGTCACAGTGGCCAGACTTTCACGTCTTTGCTTATTTTTTCAACAGAGATGGGGACAGAGGTCATTTTGCTGAGCATCTCATGGGTCAGTCCAGACTGCTTTGTCATGGAGGTGTCATCTGCATCCAGAGGTCCCAGCACAGCAGGTCAGTGCTGGGCTCCCCTTGGCCAGGTGGGCACCTTGAGGACGGGCTACCTTGGGATGGTGAGACAGGAGAGGAATGAACTTGCTCAAGCTGGTTTAGATTTCAGATTCCCTCCAGCTGTAAAACATGTTTTCATTTTCAGCATTTTCTTCTGTTTTCTTTCCAACATCTGGTTTGGAAGGATATTCCACCAGTGAAATAGGAACAAAGTTGTGTTTTCCCCTGCTCCTTGGCAGTGGCTGTCTGCCATCAGCAGTGGCACTCTGGGTTAGACTCGTTCAGTCCATCCTCAGTCTCCAGACAGCACAGGGAGGCTCAGGAGATAGAGGAGGAAACCTTTTCTCCACCCCATACAAGAACACTTCTCTCCATGTGCTGCTGAGTTTTGGTGTTCATAGCAAAGCCCCTCCTCCCCACAGAAAACAAAACCCACAGAGAACTTGTGGGCCTTATTTTTGGGGACCAGAATCTCAGCAGGACTTCATTTTAAATCCCCCAAATTTGAGGAACATGTATTTTAAATATGATGTTATAAAAATGTAGTAAATATTTAATTTTATTTTTATTAAATACTAAATTGATGATGGCTGACACTTTATTAAAGTGTCAAAGTGAGTGTTCCTACATTCTAATTACTTATTCTAACAAGGAGGCAGCCTCGTCAGGAGCCGTGTGCTGGCGTGCGCAGGCGAGGGGCGCTCCCGTTAAGTAACACCTATTAAACTATCATTTGCACCTAGAGGCATCTCATTAATATCTCAACTGGTGAGACTGCGCTGCCAGTGCCTACCTGACCCGGGGCATTGACAGGAGAAATGGCTCCAGGAGGCCTTTCCTCGCTCCAGGCTCTCCTGTACAAATAATTCCTATAAAATTAATAACGACCATTTCACTTAATTGAATTCCTGATAAATGAAGATTCTTCCAGGCCCCTGTTAAAAGCATCCAAGAGATGCAGGAGGAATGCTGCACTGCAGTCTGGGGAAAGTTTTGTTCTTCTCCTCTCTCCCCTTCCTGCTTCCTTTGTCTCTCCAAGCCTCTTCCCACTCTATCCATCCCTCCTGATGCTCCCTCCTTCCCACTCTGTACCTTCCCCTTTTGACCAGGTCTTTTCTTTTCTTCTGGGGTTTCTTTTCTGATCTCCCATTTGACTCCTTCCTACTTCTCTGCCTGGCTCTACCTTTATGGCTATCTCAATTATTTATTTTCTTTTGGAGCATTCTTCTTCTTTTCTTTCTTCCTCTTCCATCTTTCTTTCCATTTCTTCCATTTAGCTCTTCATCTCACCAATAACAACCATTTTTCTCAGATTTCCTTTCAGGCCCTGAAATTGGTTGTCTTAGAGGAATCTCCTCGCTGGTGAGAGATCTTTGTTGGATGTGGTCATGCCCCTGCACCTTCAGAGCTGTCCAGCCACAAAGAACATATGTTCTCCCCCAAAGGGGAGATTGCTATCCCCAAAAAAACTGTGGAATGTGCAAGCCTCTTTGCATCCCACCTTCCCCGTGGATGGAGAGACACCTGTGTGAGAAGTGGAGCTTGTCCTCAAGACAGAGTTTATATGGTCACCATGTGGATGCCAAATCATTAAAAGAGAGGTAATGAGCTTCTCTGAGGGACACTTTGGAGCTTGAGGGCTTTTTGTGGCACTGCAGGGCTGTCTTTAATGTCATTTGCTCTGCTCCTGTCAGTAAAGGGGCTGCCTTTTTGCCCTTATCCTGTGCAGCTGCACTACTGGCATTAGGATTTGGTTGTCTGTTGTTGGGGTTTGCTTTTTTCATTCCTTTAATAAATATAAAAATACCCACTAAAAAATTCCATTCTATTTTTATTTCATTCCAATTAGAAAAACAAACTAGAAACTACACTTAATATTAAAAACACCAACTCGAGATTCAAAGCAAGCAACTTAAAAATAAATAAATACATAATGGAAAAAATATCATTAAATAACACATGAATAGCAAGTAATGGGATTTCAATCTTCTTGCTAGGAGAGGCTACTTCTTCACCACTAAAGGTGACTCACAAGCAGCATCATTCTGGGAAAGTTAAAAGTGATAATTTGATAGGACTCAAGGACTGTGTGGGACTTAAAGAGGGATAAAATAGCCTTGCAGGGGGCTCTCCTTCCTCTGTCTCTTTGTGATGAATGAAACTGGAAGACCTGATCAGTTCAGAGCTGCTGAAAAATAGAACACAATCACATCTTCGTGATCACCCAGATAGGCTGGAAATCGCTGCCGCACGATGCCACGAGAGCTGAAAGCTGAACAGAGTTCAAAAGGAAGTTCAGCATTTTTATGGATAACTATATTCGGAGTTGTAAGAATTATTATTTTAAAAATATATAAATCACACAAAATAACAACATGCTGTGAAGACGTCTGGAGAGCATCTCTGGGTGCCTGCACCGGGGCTCGGCGAACCATCAAAATTAAGAAGGGACTTCCTGCGGTGGTGAGTTACTCCCAAAGGGTTTCTTGTACCAGCTTCTGCTGCCTCCAGGGGTGGAGCTAAGACGGGGCCTGAGACCTCTGGGGCATCTGGAAATGGGGCTGTTATGCCCAGAGTTTGTACCTGAGCGGTGTGTTTCTGTGGAGACATCCAGAAAGAGGTGGGGAGAGGAAAAGAGAAGAATAAATCAGAGAAGGAAAAGATTTGTTTTATGGTGGCAGTGGGAAATCCAGAGGGAAGGAAGATCTGAAAGAAAGGAGGAACAGATTTAGAAGGAAGAAGAATTTATTTCTATAAGTAGTCAGAGGTTTTCAGATGCCAGTTCTAGCAGATGAGAACATCTCACTGAAACTCAGTGGCAGTTACTTGGGGTATGTCTTTTGCAATACAGCAAACAAAGCAGAGAAATTGATTCTTTTGATTAGAGTAAATTTGTGTTTGGTGCTGGGATGGTGGGTGAGCTGAGAACCCAGAAACAGGCAAACATAAGCTGTGAAGAAGAGGTGCAGGAAATAAGATGAGGAGCACTTAGAGAGACTGATCAAACTGTGTGTGGAGGGTGTTTTTCACATTTTAGTCTAAGAGAGATGACAACCAAAAGTTGTGAAAAATGGCATGTTTCCTTTGAGGGCAGAGGGTATGGGCAGGAGGGGCAGGAGCCGGGACCTCACAGCCCCCTGCTGCCTTCCCCCCCTTGCGGTTAGTCATTGCCAGGGGTGTAATTTAAGGACGAACTTGGCCTTTCTCTCTTGATTTTCGCTGGTCTCATTGTCTGCACTTCCACCATTCTATCTGCCTGTGGGGCCTGGTTTCCCAGGTCAAGCGGGAACTAGCACCATTCCGTGGCCAGAGCGCGGAGGGGAAGGAAGCCTTGTCTGTGTGTGAGCTTTGGGATGGAGAGAGGGTCGTGAATCGGTGTTGAACGTGCGTTTGCATTGTAATATTTCTAAAGCTTCTTTGCCTGCCTTGCTTCACCCTCCCCTAACCTCCACCATCCCTCCTTTCCCCACTTAGAAAGTCTGTTTCTTTATACTCGTGGCTTTTGCAGGAGCCCACCACGCTCTCACACGGGGTCAGCTCTGTCCCCATCACCACCAGGAGGATAACAGAGGCTTTGGCGTGTCCCTTGGTTGGAGATCTGGGCATAGGGTGGCTCAGGACACCAGGGCTCCCTGTCCTCATCCCTCAGGCAGGGTCCTGGGACTGGCTCGCGCGGTTTGTGCAGAAGGCACGGGGTGCAGGACAGGGTGCAGGAGAGGGGTGAGCAGCCAGGTGCGTGCCCCTCTCCTCATGTGGCAGCGGATGGGGCAGGCTTGGTCAGAGGTACAGCTGCCCGGCTTCAGATCAGTGTTTATTTTCCAGGCTGAAAGGAAGCCTGTGATCCCAGAGCCCTCCTGTGTTTAGCCAGACCTCTCATTCACTTGCAGAGGAAACCCATGTCAGCCGCTCCCCTTTGTCTCCCCTGAGCTATTGCTTTGAATCTGAAAGGATTGGGTGCAGATTTCAAGGGATGTTCAGACAAAGGCTGTTTGAACGGCACTTGTGTAAATAATCCATGAAAAACTCTTTGAATAACCTCAATGAAATTTTCTCTGAATTTGCCATTCTTTTTCTCCAGCGGCAGAAAGAAGTGGAAGTCAGGGAAGGGAGGAGAGTAGGAAGAAGGGAGGGAGAGAGGGAGGAGAGGGGTGGGAGAAGGACCGACACTTTTTTCTCTCTGCCAACTTCTCTGAATGCCAAGAAGTAGCTCAGCTCAGAAAAAAATCTCTTTGTTATTTTCACAGCTTTAGGAATAACCTCATACGGGACCTCTATGTCCTCAAACTTCTCCGTACATTAAATGTAAGGGGACACCCTTGTATTTAACACCGCAAGGGTAATGTCGAGCCAGTTAATTATTAGCCGTATGGTTTAATGTTCACTTGCTGTACATATGTACGAAACAATTCCCCTTTAGCATGTCGTTTAGTTTGCATTAAAATGGAGATAATTGTTTTGATGCCAAATGGTCCCGTCCATCCCCCCCCTCCATTCCTCTTTATGCAATTTATACAAATTACATCCTTCAACAAGAGGGACAAAAAGTCCTTTGATTTCTTTTCTTTTGAAGATACCCAAATTGAATCCCGTGCTGTGGCTGGGGACACCTCAGACCAGGCTGGGCGAAGCGGGATTTGTCCTGGGATGTGCGAGGATCGGGGGGGTAGGTGGGGAGGGGACCTCTGGTGTCTCCTGCAAAGCCCCCCAGATGGGGCTGGGAAGGCTGCACCCCCCCAGGAAAGGGGCTTTGGGGGCTCTTGGATTTTTCGGGAGCTGGTTCAGTGGATGTCCAGGAGATGGAGCAGTGTTTCTGTGGCCTCTGCCGCTGATGCCCCTAACGAGCCAGTCTGTCTGAACTCAGAATGAATTTTGTTCCCTTTTCATCACTCTCTGATGTCCAGCTGCTCCTGTCAACACCTTCTTATAGCATGTAATTCATCGCTCAGACTGACAGCTGGGGCCGTGGGCCTGGGACCAGCTCCTCCTGCCATCGGCTGCACCCAGAGAGGGTCCCTGACCAGAGCAAGGGTTTCCCTCGCCCCTCCCCGCACCTGAGGCTCACCAACTCTCCAAAGGATTCCCCAGACAAAACCGGGAGCAGCCCGGCTCCTCGTCCCCCTCCCGCTCTCACTGGGGGCTTTGCAGGGGGGACATCTCCCAGACCCCCTCCCCAGTGGGTGCTGCAGGAAGCTAATGAGAAGAGCAGGAGGCAGGGCTGCGAGGAGGGCAGGGTGACAGGATGCGACGCCGGCTGCGCTGTGACCACCCCATCCTTTTATTCCTGGATTTTAGCTTATTTTGATGGCAGGTCAAAGCAGGAACAACCTCGTGGCCAGGATTACAGACTTGCATGTGAATAACGGATGGTGGCTCTCGCCCCACACCATCCTAAAGGCACATCTACGAGGAGGCACTTGGTAATGCCACTGTGCACAAAACCATGCAGATGCTTTTTGTACCAATCCCCCTACCCAAATGCCCTTTTCCTTTCAGTCTACCAGCCAGTTTCTAACAATTATCCTTTAACTTGGCACTTCTGCCTTCAATTCTCCTCCTGTGCCTTCCTGTCTTCCTATAATATATTCAATATTTCACCCGTTTCTTGTCCTCATTTATAAGTCTTCTTTATTTTATCACTTTGCATAATTTCCTTTTAGGATTTGTCATAAAATAAATTCTGCCACCTCTGTCTTCTCATTTCTGCTCTCAAGTGTCAGCACGTGGCTCTCCTGCAGCGCAGGTTTCTGACACCTTCTGAGCCCTTTTGCTGGAGCTACCCCAACCCCGGATGATCCAGGGAGCCATTGGAAGTGACCTCAGTTTCAGAAGATGCTTCCAAATGGATCGGCATCCTGAACAATATCTGAAGAGAAGACCGTGAGTGTAAATTCAGGGTGAACCTCCAGCCAGTTTTTTTTTTGCTATGGTGAAATGCTGACACAGGCAGAATCATCATCACGTGACTGTCCAAAACTGAGTTAAAAATATTGATGGCTAAGCGAACGAGGAAGCTGAGGAGAAAAATTGTTAACGTACTGATGTCCAGTCTGTCATGGAAGGTAGGAAGCACATGAGGAAACTGAGGCAAAAAGCTCTAATCCAGATCCGAGCTATTTAGATGCTTGGCCGGTTAGCTCAGTGGTTTGAGCGCAGTGCTGGCAACAAGGACCAACACCGAGGTCGCGGGTTTGATTCCCGCTCAGTCCCCATGTGTTGCCTGGTCTAGTCGAGAGGTGGCGTCCCGGCCCACAACAGGGAGGTTGGACTGGATGATCTCTAAGGTCCCTTCCAGCCTAGGCCATTCTATGATTCTTTACAACCAACAGGAAGGAGGCATCTGATATGTTTGACTGATTGACCTGTTCAAGGTCACAAGGGACACTTGTAGAAAGGTTATATGGAAAACTGAATGCAAATTTTCTGTGATTCATTACAAAATCTGAACATTTTAGATGAAAACTGGCCCAGCATGAGGGAGAGGAAAACACTTGGATGATCTGCTCTGTTGCGGTGCACTTCATCTCTAAGGAAAATAGAAACTATTTATGCAAAGTTGGAGTCCAAATGCTGTTGTCTGCTGGTACATCTCCTGGAAGAGAAGGTGCACTTACCATAACCATTGAGCCCATTAAGGGAAAACTACAGGAATCCTGAATCGTGAATGGTCCAGGCACAGGGAGCTGCCACAAAATGACCTCGTGGTGAGGTTCCCGTACACTTTGCAAGAGGAGAGCACCCAGGAAGGATCAGGTCTATGAAAAGCAAAAATGAGACATGAAGGGGGAGGAAGTTACATTCAGTGTAGGTAAAAGATGAGTAAATCCCAGCCCTGGTAATGTGGCCCCCCTCCTTGAAAGCACCTTCTTCCCTGCAGACACAGAGAGATCCTATTCCAGCACACACCTGGAGCAAAGTTTGTGGCCATTCCTGGAGGTGGATTTGCAGGGAGCCAGGATTCTGTGGTTCATCTCATTTTTAAGTGAGAGAGTCCTGATAAGAGAATATAGAAACAAATGCAAGCACCCTCTCTGTGCCCAAATTCTGCAGTGCGTTCTCCAAATGCGGACATCTTACCTGCTTTGGAAAGTTTGAAGTTGTGAAACAATATGCTAAGGCTCCCGAATCCTTTTGAAGGCTCTTTTTGAATAAACCTAGGCCAAAAGATGGCTTTGTATATGAGAACCACACGGTCTCATTTTCCATTCCCTCAGCTTTTAAGATCCACTTGGATTTGAAGCTCAAAGTAAAACGCGTGAGAACAAGACCTTGGGGGGATCAGATGGAAAATGTCCTCTTGGTTCCCTGTGCTGGAAGAAAACCACAGGTTTCATCTTCCTAATGCATTTTTGTTTGGTTGTGTGTTTTTTTCCTGGTATGGAGAAATCCCTGTGTGGTTTGGGTTTGCGAGAAGGATTTTCCCTTCATGTGCTGCCACAACAGCTGAGATCAGCTGAGGCACCCGAGTGAACGGACCCTAGATATAATTGTCTGAGGGCTGGTGGCCAGGTTTTTTCAGAAGAGGGTCCGACTGGCCGCGTTTCAGCTCCACCTCTGCCTTGACAGAGCCTGTCTCCTTTAATCATTAGAGTTCAGTGCACGGCTTTTGCCTGGCACGAGTTGGAATTTCATTTGCTTTGGAGGAAGATCGCTTCTTTTGTTAGTTTAGGGCCTCTGGTTCCAGTTGTGTAAATTGGGACAAGCCTATCCCATTGACTCCAAGGAGCCAGGAGAGGGCCAGTCTTCTATTCAGTTTGGGAGTTTGGTTTTAAATCTTTAAAACACCATTCTTGTGTCTATAGAAACACTCCGGTCTCTATAATGGGGCATGTTTTACCACTGCGAACAAAATGAATGTGTGTTTTTCCCAAACTCCGGGCAGTCAACACAAACTCAACACCATAAACTGAGTTTCTTGTGTAAACTGAGTTTTGAATTTATTCAAATGAAGGTGAATGTTGTGTTATTACAGCCTTGCAAAACTCCAGTTAATTTATGGTGGTATAAAATCCATTTATTTAATGACTATGACACTGCCAAAATCTTTGCAGATGCAGAAACATCTTCACAGGAGAATTTCAATCTAACATCAACAAGAGATTTGGAAGATGAATTGTGCAAGGATCTCCTTCCTCCAAAGATTCTGCTTTGTTTTGCTTTTTAGCATTTGGTTTGGCTCTAAAATTGTCTGGTTTATGATGTTTTAATTATTGTTGCTTATTTATTATAATCATATTTTAATTGTTTGTGTAGTGCCTTGAGTGTCTTGGCAGGGGGGTGCATTATAAATTAAATTATTATTAAAAAGTTCTTATTATGTATACCTACTCCAAACTGAGCTAGAGCAGGGAACACGCTCAACTGCTTGGAATTAATTCCCCTCCTTTTCCTTTGTCTCCTCTCTGCTCAGGATAGTAGTTCAAAGGATTAGAGAGAGAAAATGATGCTTCACTGCCTTCTCCTGGGGCTCAGCGAGGCTAAGGGACCTCTGCTCTGGGCTTGCTGGGGTAACCAGTGCTGTCTCCCTTGGGTGTCAAGGATGAAGTTGAGGGAAGAGTGTGCTCCATGGGCTAGGTAGGGCTTGGAGTTGTTTTTTAAAGCCTTTCTGCATCGCCCTCTCCCCTCTCCTGGAGGGCAGGTTGCTGCAAGAGGCTGGTGTATATTTGCTGCATTACAACAGGATTTGCTGGTTCTTAATTTAAAAGGGAGACTGTCACGTGTGGTGTGTTTGGAGGAAAGGAGAGATCTGTCACCTCTGGTGGCCAGGTGAGGACAGCAGGGACACCTGGCCCTGTTTGAGTCCCACTTCACTTCTTCTGACCATTATGGTTTGCTGCAGACGTCACCGTGTCTGTTAGCAGGGTCCCTGCCCACCCAGAGAAATCCCACCTGAGGAGTCCATGGCTCTCAAAATAACAGCTGACGTTTCAGCCCTCTGGTCTCATCACTGGTGCACAGGGTAGGTGCTGTGACTCCTGTGTGTCTTGAGGCTGGTGATGGTGAGGCCAAAGCAAAACACCCTCACCCTGGCTCCATCCAAAGGCCAAGTAAGACCACTCTGGGACAAAGCTGGTTGAGAGACATATTGCCTCCATTTCCCTTTAATTTATCTCCTTGCAGGTTTTCTCAGACCCCTCTGTCCCAGCATGGTCTGGCGGTTGGTGTCGCAGCATGAGCACAGATAACCACCCTCTGGGACAACCTCTGTCGGTGGGACTAGAATCCAGCTTGAAGGTCACCAACCACTCAGACTGACTGAGCCCGTCAAAACTCTTCCCCCAGCATGCAGAAGAAGGGTTTTACCCTCCCTCAGACCTCCTCACCACTTGCTTACATGCTGAGGTATGGATTATTCAGGTTCTCCATGGATAATCATCTTGCTGCTCCTCACAGGCATGCTGCAGGGATGCGAAGGCAATCGGGTGTTACAGTGATGGGAGCCACACGAGTCCCACTGATGGATTAGTGATAATGTGAAGGTCCCTGTTACATTAGCTGTCAGTTTGCTAACGAATGTTAAGAGACAGATGTCATATGAGCATCTCTACACTTTGGAGCTGGTGGCAAACTTCACACCTTCAGCTCTCCTAATAAGACAGTATTTCATCCTGCTCAAAATGCTTATTATAGCTAGTCTGATAGGTACTGGAAGATCTCATTATTTATCTATATGCTTTATTTTGGATAGATAATATAAAAAATTACCTAGAAGGGCAGCAATTTATTCCTGCCATTTAGGAATGAAACTGTGATTTTAACCTGTTCCCATTTATAGACTCCTGAGTGAAGTTTTCCAGCAGAGGCACAGATCTTCCTTTATTCTGTGGCCTGCTACAGACCTCTGTTCACAACTCATGGGAGTCTGGAGGCCACGAGAGCAGGAGAGGGAAATGGGTTTGGTGTCTCTGTAGGACTCCCAATGCCTTAATAAACCCACAGGGTTTCACTAACTGCTCTGCCATGGTGGCATCAGACAGGGTCAGCAAAAATAGCTGTTCCTGCAGGTGTTTGATGTCAGTCCTAAGAGAAGTCATCTTTCTGTCTCCTTTATTCATCCTGCTTCACCAGAGCTGCACGCCAGGCACCTTCTCTCTCCCTGACACACATCCATTTATCGGTCCAGCTTTGGACTCTGCTCTTCAGCCTTTGCTTTTCCCATCCCTCTCTGGCACATCCCTGGAGACCTCCAGCCAGGGCTCAGCTGCTGCCCTTCTCCATATGCTCTAAAGATCTTCCTCGGGCCCTTTCTGCCTGGCTGTGATGGGAAGGGAGCTGCAATTCCCTCTCCTGACCCATCCTCCGGCTAAGCCCTGGTAATCCTGCACCCAGGGGCCGTTTAGCCCTGTCTGCCTGGTTTGCAGCTCTGCCACTGACGGGTCCTAATTTGATATCATGCCGAGAGAGGACCAGGAGGCAGGGCAGGACTCCCGAGGGTTGGGGTCTTCTCCTGATTTTACTCTCATGCAAAGGGTGAGCTCAGTGAGCCCCTTTCCCCCCAGTTCTCAGGTGAAAAAAAGGCTGGGAGAGGGTATTAATTAAAACTGAGCACCCACCAGCTGTGTTGTTACTTTACATTTGCTCTCCTCCTCCTGATATCCAGGCTTAACATTTTCATTTTATTGTGTTCATTGTTGGTCATTACTAAACTAATGCTGTTTTGGCATAAAGACTCGGAGCTCCTCTGACTTTCTGAGTCTGTGATAGTGCGAGTAGTAGTGTACCTGGAAAAAAATTACCTTTAGACTCTCTACACCACATATTATCCTACACAATAAGTATTTTTTTATCTTCTGGGCTGGTAAAGCCTTGTCCTGTCTAAGGGGAATATTTGAACGTGTTTGACTCTTCAGCATGATGCTTATTCCCTTTCCTGCCCTCTGCACAGAGCCTTGCTATCACTTCTACTGGTGCAGGCAGGGGATCACGCCTCTCCCTCCACTTTTAGGGCTGTATGTGGCACCAGTTATCACTGCCTCAGGACTGGGAGATTCAGAGGCTGCACAGCTCCCTGCAGAGCTGTACACAGGCTTTGCGGAGAGGAGTGCTGCTGGTGCCACTTGGGTGCTGAGTGTCACTTCTGCTTGAGCTTCTGGCGATGGAGTAACAAGCCCCAAATCTCACTCTTCCAGAATTGTCCTTTCCAAGCAAACTCTTAGGTTGTGTTACCAAAAGGTTTTCTTCTTTCTCTAAGGAGTTTACACAAGAAGTCTCAGGCTGGGCAAAATACACCCATCCTCTACCCTATCCACCATCATCTTATTGTGTAACAAAAAGGAAAAAGCGCTATTTTCCAGAAGGTTTGCCTTGGGTCAGAAGGGCATAAGGAGACAAACACACACATCTCTCACATGCTGGTTGTAGTGGATGTAGCCATGGGATATGCGTAATATGACTGCCCCATGATAAACCACATTTATGGTTGGCTCCATTCTTCCCACTAATCCACCTCCAGCGGGACTTCTCCTAACGCCACAGACCCCTGCATGCTTCAGACCGTGGTCTTCTTGAAAGCAAAACAAACCAACAACCTGCCACCTGTCTGGGGCTTGAATTGCTCTGCCAGAAACAAACACTTGCTACCCTGGTTCGTTCTCCTGCCCACAGCCCAGCACGCAGTATTCACCCTCATGCCTTTCTGCTGAGCCCTGCCATGCTGGGCAGTCCACCTCCCATGTACTATCAGGACTTAAACGTGGAGATTTACACCCCCAGCCCTTTCCACGGCATTCTCCTGGATTTATAAGAGGGCAGGATTTGACCTGCAGAGTTTAACAACAGTTGTTAACCTCAGCTGTGATCAAATTAGGCTGGAGCACAAACCAGCTGTTTTATCAGGAGCTAAGTTGCAACCTGCCTAGAAAAGAACATGCATTCTCCCTCTTGCATTTTTCCAATGAGCTGGGATAAGTCCTGGCTGTGTCTGTGCTGGGGAGGGATCAGCAGGCTAACAGGAGTTTCTGACCCGGATGGGCTCCATGCTTTTCTATTATCTAGCTGGAGCCAGAAGAGCTTTTAACTGAGAACAAACATTTTTAGGCCTTCTCTGTGTTGCCACTCTTCAAATATGTTTGAAAGTGTTTTCCCTGATGCCTGATGTGTTTATAACATGTTTTAGCTTCAATGTGACTAAATGCTTGGCTCTTGCAGGTCTGCAGCACAGCTTCTCGTTTGCCTGGCTGAAAATCAGATCTGTGTGTGCGTTTGTATACTGGAGCTGGGCTACGATCCAGCCAGCTAGTTCATTCCCTGTGTAGACATGTCCTTAGTGGATATCTTTCCAGACAAGAAAGCTCTTTGTGGTTGAGGTGCTAAAAATAACAAGTATGTCTTCATGCCTTGAGTAACATGGGCCATGGGCGGGCACAGCCTGGCTTTTAAAGGGTTAAGGAGGCTGTGTCCTTGGTGACATGCAATTTATGATCTTGTGAATCCTTTTTTAATTATTTTGCTGTGACAGAGGTGGAAATATCCAACTTCAAACGACTGGCTTTATTGATATGCTGCTATTTGTGCCTCTGTGGAGGAACAATCCCATAAAAGCAATAAATTAGAAAAACCCCTTTTCTCATCAGAGAGAGAGATACTTTCTGGCTGGGAGAGAGAGACCTGGTGCAAAGGCATTTCAGCTCCACGAAGGGGCTCCCTGTGATCTGCAGTTAAAAGCCCTTTCTTACAAACCAGGCACATTTATGGTGCACCCACCTACTCGCCTGCACGGTGCCCTCCAAGTCGGGCCAGGCTCATCACATGGGGATGGAGGTTGAGAACAGAGGAGGAATTTTTGTCTGCATTCACGGATGTTGGCTTAACAGCTGCACAATGTTTATGGCTTTGTGGCTGTTCGTATTGGTTAGTTATTTACCATATTCGCACTGAGAGCATGATCAGAAAGCACATTTTAGGACAGAAAAAGGGATTTTAAAGTACAATTAACTAATGCTGTTGGAGATGAGGTGGTTGAGGCCAAAATGGCAGTGTTTATTTGCAGACACGAATGACCAGTTTTCACCACAGAGAATGTAACAAAATCCATCTCATGAATCCAGATGAAAGCAAATATGACATTGTATACTTTTTTAAAGTGTAAATAGTTACCGTTAACAAAGATGTACATGCCTGGCCACAAGAGTACCCAGGCTCAGCCATACAAACACCAGCAGTTATGAAATAATTTGTGCTTCCAGCTGCATTTGGCAGCTGGAGCTGGGCCGGAGCTGAGCTGGGCTCTGCCAGCATGCTTGGGGTGAGCATCATGTAGAGTCTGACCCATCTATGGCATGAGAGCAAGCTTCTTCCCCTCTCTTTAGAGAGACATGAAGCAGAAGACAGATGGAGACTGACCCTGTGGTCCCAGGGACATCCATTGCCCTGATTGCGGGAGCCCCTGCAGGCACAAAGGCTGCCCCAGCCTTGCAGGGAGTCTGCAAAGGGGTCTCAGTTCTGTTCCATTGATGACTCGCCCAAATGAACAAGGGCCGAGTTTCTTGGCTTCTTTTTGTCATATATGTTACCTGGTGTGAGATGCTCAGAGGTGCTCAAGAGACTGGGATCCATTGCACATGTTTATTGTATGGGTGGGTGGTAAAGTCCAGTTCTGGTCCATACTGAGGGTTTCAGGACCAGTGCAAGAGTGTGGACAGGGCAGTAATAGCAAAGAAGTGAAGATGGCTGGAAACAGTGTCCAGCACAAAGCTATTAGTGTACTCACACTGTGCTCATGGTGAGAAGTCATGTAGATTATCCCAAATCTTCAGTGGCTACTAGTCCTGAGGAGGGTTACAGGTCTGGAAGCTGAAGTCCTCTTGGGTTCAGAGGTTCTAGTGCCTCTCCATCAGTACAGCCCATCCCATCGAAAGCCCTTCTTAGGGTGGAAGGGGTTTTGTCTGTGTTGCTACACACCTCAGCTTCTCCCTCGTGGATGAAGTGAGGCTGTCAGTCGAGGCCAACAACAAACACACTGTAAGTCAACACCATGAAGGAATTGTGAAGTTTTGGAAAAACTGATTCCATGTTCATTCTGGTCAAAGCTCCCGTCTGTAACTGCAACTACGGTCTCCTCAGTACCAGCCTCAGAAGAAGAGGGAGACTTCACCAGGGCTGAGCTCACACACTTCTGACAAAAGTCAGGCATCAGCCTCAAGTCTCATCTTTATCAAAGAGGAGACAACAGTGTACCCTGCACTGGAACCTGCTGTTTGGTTTTGTTAGGAGGATCTGTGAAGTACCTTTTGTTCTTGTGCCAGTGGAAATTTTTGTCATACTCAAGATCTCCACTCATTTCAGAGGCTGTCCTTTGGTAACGACTTTTGCTGGCAGCCAACCTGGCCCAGGTCTGAACTGATGGCCTCCACGTAAAATTGCTCTAAATGTCATCATTAGCCCCTGGAAGCACCCAAAAAGCAGAAGGTAGGGCCCGATTCTTTTTTGCACCTGGCATAAATCAGGCATGCCTTTGCTGAAGTCCCAGGCACTTCACACACTCCAGAGGTGGCACAAGAGAAAGACAATTTAGTCTCTGAGTATTCACCTGCTGTTGGTCTAATCCTGAGATGCTGCAGCAAATGGGATATTGCTTTTGACTTACACAGATGCTGGATCAAGCCTTCAGTGATTAACATTCAACACCTGTGCTTCAATCAAGCTACTTTTCTGTAGCAATATCGTTTATGCTGAAACTTCTTCTCCTTCAATCACTGATCTTCAGGTTTATCTGCCTTAGCCTGGTGTAAATCCAGGGTAACCCTGTTCTTATTGGAGTTATTCCTGATCAGCACTGGTTTAAATCCGAATGTGACCCACAGATGATATCATTTGAGGGCTTTGTAAAGATCAAAGCTGAAACAAGTTCACTGGTATTGATCGCCTCATCTATGCCGATGAAAACAAACAAAGCAACGTGGCTTGAGACACTATTGCGTTTTAATTCCTCGACATGGCAAAAATCTGAAGTGCAGCAGGGTCTTCAATATTCTCTCTTTATAGACCTTGTTTCCACAGGGGTGGGAACCACCTACCTCTGTGCAGGCCCATCCTCAGGGTTTCTCCTCCAAATCCACCGAACTTCCAGTCTTGGCACATGCTGTGCTGGGAGAGATTGATTGGAACTAGGGATGGAGAGAATGAGAGATGAGGGATGGAGAACATTTCCCATCCAGGGACAGAGTGACTGGTCAGGAAAACAATCCTGGCCTTGGGAAACCATACCTGCTGACAGATGGAGTTTGTCACCCCCATAGACAGCCCGTCTTCTAGGTGGGGGGATTTTCCCACGACACCTAGAAAACCCCTTTCATGAACCGCAGCTCAACAACATTACCCCAGGTTCATACCCACCAGGACCAGTGCCTTCAGGATGGACTGGGCACCCAACGCTGGAGAGCCTGCCAACTCAAAGTCCTGCTGGGAAGGGTTTTCAGAGCCCGTTTCCACCACTCCATAGGAAAGTCAAAGCACCACTGGTGATGAACAACATGGGACCAAACCCCATGCACTGCTGCAGAGCTGGAGCAAACTGGACCCTTGTCCAAAATAGTTTTTTGTACCTGCTTGGTCACAGCTTGAAGGGTACTACTGAGGCCAGGCAAGGAGAAACCAATGTCTGCCACTTCACTGGGCCTCCTGGGCGTGTTCACACCTCCAACCTTGTGACCTCTCAGGAAGTCATCCCACTAGAGGGCACTGGGAGTCGATTTTCCACCCCCTCTTCTTAGTTTACGCTCTTTGTTTGAGTTTCTCCTTGCTTAGTGTTCTTCCCACCTCTCCCTCCTCTTCTCTGGCCAGCTCAGACTGTTTAAATTGGAAATTATTTGTATTACTGTCTGTAAATAATAGATGAGGGAGTGAAGTGGAGTTGCTGTCCCTTCCATAAACTCCTCCTCACTTTAATTAGTGCGAAAGAGCCTGGTGAGAATGCGAGCTGCCTTGATGCTGGTAATTAAAATTGAAACCACTGAAAAGCTGCTCTATTTTTTATCGGAGCTGCTGTTCGGAGCTGGGAGCTTGCGGACGGCTCTGCAGTAAAGAGTGATAATGAAGGTGTGAATTCCCGGGGGGAGGAGGGGCAGCTGTAGCGATGGCTGAACTTACACCAGATGAAAATGCAGGAGCAATTAGAGGTGGCTGTGTACAAGCTGGGCATCGGAGATTAGTTGGCACCTTGGGAACATGGCAGGGAGGGACAGGGAAGGGGGAGGGATTTTTTTTCCTTTTTGAAAAATTTTAATAGCAAAAAACCCCCAAACAGTGGGGGAAACGGTTGGTGACTTAAAATAAAGACCTACCTGGCTCTGCTGGTGTGCCTGAGCAAGGAATGGGAGGAATGGTGGAATACGAGCTGTAGTACAGAGCATGTGGGATGGGAGACCTTGCACTGGGGAACAACAGCATTGGCCGTGCTGGGTTTTTCAGCAGCAACACGGCTGCCCTTACTGCAAAGGCACAGACTCATTGCAGTGCCCAGCAGTGCTGTACCTGAAGGTGGGCTCTGTGCATCTGAATATCTCTGTGTGTCCTCGCTCCTGCCCAGGCGACAGATGCAAAGCTGAATGGTGTCCACTGAAGGCTTCCTCTCATCTTCAGTTAGGCTTTGGATCAGACCCCATCCCTGAAAAATAATAACTGTTAACTTAAGTATCTGAGAGCGATAGCAGCAGTGACAGGAGATGGAAGAGCACAGGCAGAGAGAGGTCTTTGTTATTGCAAGCCAAGGAGGAGTTTGGGAAGGGCTGCTCTAAGTAATCAGATGTTGTTATTAATTGCTTCTGGCCCTGGTGCATTCATCCTGGTGTGGGCTCCATCAAACAGCTGATAGTCTCTGCTCAGCAGCAGAAAAAATGTCAGATAATATAATGCCCTCTGCCAGAGCTGCAAGCCTGCAAAATCTTCTGGCTACAGGCACTCCCTGTGAATGAAAGCACGTGTGACAGTGGTGCTTTGGGGAAGATGAGCTCCTCCATCCTCCGGAGCCCTCTGGGAGCCAATGGACACTTCTGTCCGAAGACACCTCATTTCACCCTGGCTTGTTAGCCACCCAGATGCTGGGGAACACCTGAAGGTGCCAAATTGTCTTAACTTAGATTGAAGAGAAGTTTTATATGAAAGAGGCTGTAAATAACCTACGCCAAATCAGTTGTGGTTTCAGAGGGTCAGTTGTTGAGTGCTCCTTGGAACATAAAAAATAAAAACCCGTTGCTTAATTTGAACATACAACTGGATTTTACCAGAGTGCAGGATTCTGATCAGTTTTCCTTGAAACATGCAGCACACTGCTGGTTTCCTAGCAAACTCCATGTCTTCGTGGAATTAGCATTTTCTGGTGAAAAGCTTCTCAGTTCTTGTATCTTTTCTTTGTCATTGACTCACAGTAGCAAAATGTTTCTACACTTAAAATTTGTCACTTGATCTCTTGATAGAAGAATTAGAGAAAATCGAGGGCAAAGGAAGGAGACCTGAGGTGTGCATGGGAGGTGCTTTGGTGATGTTGTTTTCACTTAATATCATATTCTCAGGAATATGCTGATCCGGGTGTAACGGACTGTCCATGATTGAAGGTTGGACTAGATGATCTTCAGAGGTCCCTTCCAACCCCTAACATTCTGTGATTCTGTGATTCTGTGATGCCGACAAGTGCCTTAGCGTATTAGTGAGATCTGAGTGATTCACATTTTTCCTATATTTTCTCTACCTATGAATTTCTAAGGTGCCTCTGTGACTTCATTTGTAAAGTATACGCATCCCTCAGAGAGACTTTGCTAAGATCTCTAGAGTTTAGAAACTCTGGCAATTTATATACCCTGGAGATGGGCAAGTTTAGATTTACATGGGGCTTAGAGACTCTGAAGAATTGGATTTTCTCTCATTTTTGGTTTGTTGTAATGAGGCTGTTCTATTTTGTTATAAACCAGACAGTCTGTACAGTTGGATTAAGCATTAGCTCACTGTTGTATAGTGTTCAATGTTATTTTCCCACTTAATAGGTTGTATTTTCTCACCTGTTAGACATGATACAAAAATCTTATTGAGCAGATTTCAGAACTAAGAGGGTGCTTTCCCAAGTCTACCAGATATGTTTGTTTATCGACTTGCTGGTCAGTGGCTATCACTATTTAAACTAAAAATAAGGAAGAACAGATTTATATCTGAGCAATCTTGTATACCAATATTTAGGGCTGTGTCTTGACGCTTTTCCAAAGAACTTTCTCAAGACAACTGAGCTCTCAATATGTAAGAAGGAAAAAAATAAATCTTTAGAAATGCTTATTTCCCTTACTGAAAGTTAGAAAATTCCCAGGGGAAAAAAAAAAAGCCTTATTAGGATAAAACTAAGTAAGAAGATAAATTGAAATCCTTTGATTGAAAGTAATGTTATTAAAAAGTTTTAATTATTGAGAAGAAAATGTAGGAAAGGCACTCAGAGCTAACATAAAAATGATTGGAAACTGGTAATTAAAACAAAATGCTTGGAAATTAAACATCACAAAATATGAAAATGCAGACGTGGCTCTGATTCATTACAACACTTAAAACCTGGGATTGCTATTAAATTGTAGATGGTTGGTTTGCATTCTGCAGGTCTGCATTGATGCTAAAAGTTGGGCAAACGCTCCAGATCCCCTCCATATTCTCCCCTTTCCCATCTCTTGCCATTTAGATTTCTACACTAAATCAAAACTTCTTGCTCTCTCTAGAAAGCATCTGGATGCTGCATTCCCTAGGTGTTTTTAAAGTTCATGCATTCCACCCTTTCAAATATTCAAGGCTTTATTTTGCACCTGATACAATTGCTGTAACTGAAGAGCTGTGTCTCTCTGTAGAACATCAATTCCTGCTCAACACAGGTTGGTTTCCTCACGTGACAGCATGTAGATTTCTACACAAGTATCTCCAGAACATCCTTGGGATCTTCCAGAACCGAGTCTGCATTTCCTCAGGAACCCTTCATGAGGTGGCTGGCATCTGAAAGTCGGTTCCTGTGGTCAGTGAGCTCTTTTGGGAGTGTGCACCACTAAAATATAATAAGGAGCCCTGCAACAGGCAGGAAGTACTGTCATGCTTCTGTTGGCATTTTTTGTCCCAGAAATATCACCACCACCCTGATAGTCATAGCCAGACAAGACCATCCAGCCATCTTTTCCTATTAAACATATTGTTGGGTTTTTTTACACGATCACAGCAGTGAATGCCACCTTGTTGCCATCCCTCGATGGAAAGAGCGCCTTGTCCCTGACTTGGGGGGG